>NC_092088.1:107927071-107947527 GCF_045679555.1 Salvelinus alpinus
CTGCCTCGGGAAAGCTTTGGCAGGACACTGCCTCTGGAAAGCTTTGGCAGGACACTGCCTCGGGAAAGCTTTAGCAGGACACAGCCTCGGGAAAGCTTTGGCAGGACACTGCCTCGGGAAAGCTTTGGCAGGACACTGCCTCTGGAAAGCTTTGGCAGGACACTGCCTCGGGAAAGCTTTGGCAAGACACTGCCTCGGGAAAGCTTTGGCAGGACACTGCCTCGGGAAAGCTTTAGCAGGACACTGCCTCGGGAAAGCTTTAGCAGGACACTGCCTCGGGAAAGCTTTAGCAGGACACTGCCTCGGGAAAGCTTTAGCAGGACACTGCCTCGGGAAAGCTTTATCAGGACACTGCCTCGGGAAAGCCTTAGCAGGACACTGCCTCGGGAAAGCCTTAGCAGGACACTGCCTCGGGAAAGCTTTGGCAGGACACTGCCTCGGGAAAGCTTTGGCAGGACACTGCCTCGGGAAAGCTTTGGCAGGACACTGCCTCTGGAAAGCTTTGGCAGGACACTGCCTTTTGGAAAGCTTTGGCAGGACACTGCCTCGGGAAAGCTTTGGCAGGACACTGCCTCGGGAAAGCTTTAGCAGGACACTGCCTCGGGAAAGCTTTAGCAGGACACTGCCTCGGGAAAGCTTTATCAGGACACTGCCTCGGGAAAGCCTTAGCAGGACACTGCCTCGGGAAAGCTTTGGCAGGACACTGCCTCGTGAAAGCCTTAGCAGGACACTGCCTCGGGAAAGCTTTAGCAGGACACTGCCTCGGGAAAGCTTTAGCAGGACACTGCCTTGGGAAAGCTTTAGCAGGACACTGCCTCGGGAAAGCTTTGGCAGGACACTGCCTCGGGAAAGCTTTGGCAGGACACTGCCTCTGGAAAGCTTTGGCAGGACACTGCCTCGGGAAAGCTTTGACAGGACACTGCCTCGGGAAAGCTTTGGCAGGACACTGCCTCGGGAAAGCTTTGGCAGGACACTGCCTCGGGAAAGCTTTAGCAGGACACTGCCTCGGGAAAGCTTTAGCAAGACACTGCCTCGAAAGCTTTATCAGGACACTGCCTCGGGAAAGCCTTAGCAGGACACTGCCTCGGGAAAGCCTTAGCAGGACACTGCCTCGGGAAAGCTTTGGCAGGACACTGCCTCGTGAAAGCCTTAGCAGGACACTGCCTTGGGAAAGCTTTAGCAGGACACTGCCTCGGGAAAGCTTTAGCAGGACACTGCCTTGGGAAAGATTTAGCAGGACACTGCCTTGGGAAAGCTTTAGCAGGACACTGCCTTGGGAAAGCCTTAGCAGGACACTGCCTTGGGAAAGCTTTAGCAGGACACTGCCTTGGGGAAAGCTTTTTAGGACACTGCCTCGGGAAAGCTTTAGCAGGACACTGCCTCGGGAAAGCTTTAGCAGGACACAGCCTCGGGAAAGCTTTAGCAGGACACAGCCTTGGGAAAGCTTTAGCAGGACACTGCCTTGGGAAAGCTTTAGCAGGACACTGCCTTGGGAAAGCTTTAGCAGGACACTGCCTTGGAAGAGCTTTATCAGGACACTGCCTTGGAAGAGCTTTATCAGGACACTGCCTTGGGAAAGCTTTAGCAGGACACTGCCTTGGGAAAGCTTTAGCAGGACACTGCCTTGGAAGAGCTTTATCAGGACACTGCCTTGGAAGAGCTTTATCAGGACACTGCCTCGGGAAAGCTTTAGCAGGACACTGCCTCGGGAAAGCTTTAGCAGGACACTGCCTCGGGAAAGCTTTAGCAGGACACTGCCTCGGGAAAGCTTTAGCAGGACACTGCCTCGGGAAAGCTTTAGCAGGACACTGCCTCGGGAAAGCCTTAGCAGGACACTGCCTCGGGAAAGCCTTAGCAGGACACTGCCTCGGGAAAGCTTTGGCAGGACACTGCCTCGGGAAAGCTTTGGCAGGACACTGCCTCGGGAAAGCTTTGGCAGGACACTGCCTCTGGAAAGCTTTGGCAGGACATTGCCTTTTGGAAAGCTTTGGCAGGACACTGCCTCGGGAAAGCTTTGGCAGGACACTGCCTCGGGAAAGCTTTAGCAGGACACTGCCTCGGGAAAGCTTTAGCAGGACACTGCCTCGGGAAAGCTTTAGCAGGACACTGCCTCGGGAAAGCTTTAGCAGGACACTGCCTCGGGAAAGCTTTAGCAGGACACTGCCTCGGGAAAGCTTTAGCAGGACACTGCCTCGGGAAAGCTTTAGCAGGACACTGCCTCGTGAAAGCCTTAGCAGGACACTGCCTCGGGAAAGCTTTAGCAGGACACTGCCTCGGGAAAGCTTTAGCAGGACACTGCCTCGGGAAAGCTTTAGCAGGACACTGCCTCGGGAAAGCTTTGGCAGGACACTGCCTCGGGAAAGCTTTGGCAGGACACTGCCTCGGGAAAGCTTTGGCAGGACACTGCCTCGGGAAAGCTTTGGCAGGACACTGCCTCGGGAAAGCTTTGGCAGGACACTGCCTCGGGAAAGCTTTGGCAGGACACTGCCTCGGGAAAGCTTTAGCAGGACACTGCCTCGGGAAAGCTTTAGCAAGACACTGCCTCGAAAGCTTTATCAAGACACTGCCTCGAAAGCTTTAGCAGGACACTGCCTCGGGAAAGCCTTAGCAGGACACTGCCTCGGGAAAGCTTTGGCAGGACACTGCCTCGTGAAAGCCTTAGCAGGACACTGCCTTGGGAAAGCTTTAGCAGGACACTGCCTTGGGAAAGCTTTAGCAGGACACTGCCTTGGGAAAGATTTAGCAGGACACTGCCTTGGGAAAGCTTTAGCAGGACACTGCCTTGGGAAAGCCTTAGCAGGACACTGCCTTGGGAAAGCTTTAGCAGGACACTGCCTTGGGGAAAGCTTTAGCAGGACACTGCCTCGGGAAAGCTTTAGCAGGACACTGCCTCGGGAAAGCTTTAGCAGGACACAGCCTTGGGAAAGCTTTAGCAGGACACAGCCTTGGGAAAGCTTTAGCAGGACACTGCCTTGGGAAAGCTTTAGCAGGACACTGCCTTGGGAAAGCTTTAGCAGGACACTGCCTTGGAAGAGCTTTATCAGGACACTGCCTTGGAAGAGCTTTATCAGGACACTGCCTTGGGAAAGCTTTAGCAGGACACTGCCTTGGGAAAGCTTTAGCAGGACACTGCCTTGGAAGAGCTTTATCAGGACACTGCCTTGGAAGAGCTTTATCAGGACACTGCCTCGGGAAAGCTTTAGCAGGACACTGCCTCGGGAAAGCTTTGGCAGGACACTGCCTCGGGAAAGCTTTGGCAGGACACTGCCTTGGGAAAGCTTTGGCAGGACACTGCCTCGGGAAAGCTTTGGCAGGACACTGCCTCGGGAAAGCTTTGGCAGGACACTGCCTCGGGAAAGCTTTGGCAGGACACTGCCTCGGGAAAGCTTTAGCAGGACACAGCCTCGGGAAAGCTTTGGCAGGACACTGCCTCGGGAAAGCTTTGGCAGGACACTGCCTCTGGAAAACTTTGGCAAGACACTGCCTCGGGAAAGCTTTGGCAGGACACTGCCTCGGGAAAGCTTTGGCAGGACACTGCCTCGGGAAAGCTTTGGCAGGACACTGCCTCGGGAAAGCTTTAGCAGGACACTGCCTCGGGAAAGCTTTAGCAGGACACTGCCTCGGGAAAGCTTTAGCAGGACACTGCCTCGGGAAAGCTTTGGCAGGACACTGCCTCTGGAAAGCTTTGGCAGGACACTGCCTCGGGAAAGCTTTGGCAGGACACTGCCTCGGGAAAGCTTTGGCAGGACACTGCCTCTGGAAAGCTTTGGCAGGACACTGCCTTTTGGAAAGCTTTGGCAGGACACTGCCTCGGGAAAGCTTTGGCAGGACACTGCCTCGGGAAAGCTTTAGCAGGACACTGCCTCGGGAAAGCTTTAGCAGGACACTGCCTCGGGAAAGCTTTAGCAGGACACTGCCTCGGGAAAGCTTTAGCAGGACACTGCCTCGGGAAACTTTAGCAGGACACTGCCTCGGGAAAGCTTTATCAGGACACTGCCTCGGGAAAGCCTTAGCAGGACACTTCCTCGGGAAAGCTTTGGCAGGACACTGCCTCGTGAAAGCCTTAGCAGGACACTGCCTCGGGAAAGCTTTGGCAGGACACTGCCTCGGGAAAGCTTTGGCAGGACACTGCCTCGGGAAAGCTTTGGCAGGACACTGCCTCGGGAAAGCTTTGGCAGGACACTGCCTCGGGAAAGCTTTGGCAGGACACTGCCTCGGGAAAGCTTTGGCAGGACACTGCCTTTTGGAAAGCTTTGGCAGGACACTGCCTCGGGAAAGCTTTGGCAGGACACTGCCTCGGGAAAGCTTTAGCAGGACACTGCCTCGGGAAAGCTTTAGCAGGACACTGCCTCAGGAAAGCTTTAGCAGGACACTGCCTCGGGAAAGCTTTAGCAGGACACTGCCTCGGGAAAGCTTTAGCAGGACACTGCCTCGGGAAAGCTTTAGCAGGACACTGCCTCGGGAAAGCTTTATCAGGACACTGCCTCGGGAAAGCCTTAGCAGGACACTTCCTCGGGAAAGCTTTGGCAGGACACTGCCTCGTGAAAGCCTTAGCAGGACACTGCCTCGGGAAAGCTTTGGCAGGACACTGCCTCGGGAAAGCTTTGGCAGGACACTGCCTCGGGAAAGCTTTGGCAGGACACTGCCTCGGGAAAGCTTTGGCAGGACACTGCCTCGGGAAAGCTTTAGCAGGACACTGCCTCGGGAAAGCTTTAGCAAGACACTGCCTCGAAAGCTTTATCAAGACACTGCCTCGAAAGCTTTAGCAGGACACTGCCTCGGGAAAGCCTTAGCAGGACACTGCCTCGGGAAAGCTTTGGCAGGACACTGCCTCGTGAAAGCCTTAGCAGGACACTGCCTTGGGAAAGCTTTAGCAGGACACTGCCTTGGGAAAGCTTTAGCAGGACACTGCCTTGGGAAAGATTTAGCAGGACACTGCCTTGGGAAAGCTTTAGCAGGACACTGCCTTGGGAAAGCCTTAGCAGGACACTGCCTTGGGAAAGCTTTAGCAGGACACTGCCTTGGGGAAAGCTTTAGCAGGACACTGCCTCGGGAAAGCTTTAGCAGGACACTGCCTCGGGAAAGCTTTAGCAGGACACAGCCTTGGGAAAGCTTTAGCAGGACACAGCCTTGGGAAAGCTTTAGCAGGACACTGCCTTGGGAAAGCTTTAGCAGGACACTGCCTTGGGAAAGCTTTAGCAGGACACTGCCTTGGAAGAGCTTTATCAGGACACTGCCTTGGAAGAGCTTTATCAGGACACTGCCTTGGGAAAGCTTTAGCAGGACACTGCCTTGGGAAAGCTTTAGCAGGACACTGCCTTGGAAGAGCTTTATCAGGACACTGCCTTGGAAGAGCTTTATCAGGACACTGCCTCGGGAAAGCTTTAGCAGGACACTGCCTCGGGAAAGCTTTGGCAGGACACTGCCTCGGGAAAGCTTTGGCAGGACACTGCCTTGGGAAAGCTTTGGCAGGACACTGCCTCGGGAAAGCTTTGGCAGGACACTGCCTCGGGAAAGCTTTGGCAGGACACTGCCTCGGGAAAGCTTTGGCAGGACACTGCCTCGGGAAAGCTTTAGCAGGACACAGCCTCGGGAAAGCTTTGGCAGGACACTGCCTCGGGAAAGCTTTGGCAGGACACTGCCTCTGGAAAACTTTGGCAAGACACTGCCTCGGGAAAGCTTTGGCAGGACACTGCCTCGGGAAAGCTTTGGCAGGACACTGCCTCGGGAAAGCTTTGGCAGGACACTGCCTCGGGAAAGCTTTAGCAGGACACTGCCTCGGGAAAGCTTTAGCAGGACACTGCCTCGGGAAAGCTTTAGCAGGACACTGCCTCGGGAAAGCTTTGGCAGGACACTGCCTCTGGAAAGCTTTGGCAGGACACTGCCTCGGGAAAGCTTTGGCAGGACACTGCCTCGGGAAAGCTTTGGCAGGACACTGCCTCTGGAAAGCTTTGGCAGGACACTGCCTTTTGGAAAGCTTTGGCAGGACACTGCCTCGGGAAAGCTTTGGCAGGACACTGCCTCGGGAAAGCTTTAGCAGGACACTGCCTCGGGAAAGCTTTAGCAGGACACTGCCTCGGGAAAGCTTTAGCAGGACACTGCCTCGGGAAAGCTTTAGCAGGACACTGCCTCGGGAAACTTTAGCAGGACACTGCCTCGGGAAAGCTTTATCAGGACACTGCCTCGGGAAAGCCTTAGCAGGACACTTCCTCGGGAAAGCTTTGGCAGGACACTGCCTCGTGAAAGCCTTAGCAGGACACTGCCTCGGGAAAGCTTTGGCAGGACACTGCCTCGGGAAAGCTTTGGCAGGACACTGCCTCGGGAAAGCTTTGGCAGGACACTGCCTCGGGAAAGCTTTGGCAGGACACTGCCTCGGGAAAGCTTTGGCAGGACACTGCCTCGGGAAAGCTTTGGCAGGACACTGCCTTTTGGAAAGCTTTGGCAGGACACTGCCTCGGGAAAGCTTTGGCAGGACACTGCCTCGGGAAAGCTTTAGCAGGACACTGCCTCGGGAAAGCTTTAGCAGGACACTGCCTCGGGAAAGCTTTAGCAGGACACTGCCTCGGGAAAGCTTTAGCAGGACACTGCCTCGGGAAAGCTTTAGCAGGACACTGCCTCGGGAAAGCTTTAGCAGGACACTGCCTCGGGAAAGCTTTAGCAGGACACTGCCTCGGGAAAGCCTTAGCAGGACACTTCCTCGGGAAAGCTTTGGCAGGACACTGCCTCGTGAAAGCCTTAGCAGGACACTGCCTCGGGAAAGCTTTGGCAGGACACTGCCTCGGGAAAGCTTTGGCAGGACACTGCCTCGGGAAAGCTTTGGCAGGACACTGCCTCGGGAAAGCTTTGGCAGGACACTGCCTCGGGAAAGCTTTGGCAGGACACTGCCTCGGGAAAGCTTTGGCAGGACACTGCCTCGGGAAAGCTTTGGCAGGACACTGCCTCGGGAAAGCTTTAGCAGGACACTGCCTCGGGAAAGCTTTAGCAAGACACTGCCTCGGGAAAGCTTTAGCAGGACACTGCCTTGGGAAAGCTTTAGCAGGACACTGCCTTGGGAAAGCTTTAGCAGGACACTGCCTTGGGAAAGTATTCAGACCCCTTGTATCTACACGCATAACTCCCTGCTCTAGGAGCATAACTCCCTGCTCTAGGAGCATAACTCCCTGCTCTAGGAGCATAACTCCCTGCTCTAGGAGCATTACACTAGGGGCATTACTCCCTGCTCTAGGAGCATTACACTAGGGGCATAACTCCCTGCTCTAGGAGCATTACTCCCTGCTCTAGGAGCATTACTCCCTGCTCTAGGAGCATTACTCCCTGCTCTAGGAGCATTACTCCCTGCTCTAGGACCATTATTCCTTGCTCTAGGAGCATTACACTAGGAGCATTACTCACTGCTCTAGGAGCATTACTCCCCGCTCTAGGAGCATTACTCCCTGCTCTAGGAACATTACTCCCTGCTCTAGGACCATTATTCCTTGCTCTAGGAGCATTACACTAGGGGCATAACTCCCTGCTCTAGGAGCATTACTCCCCGCTCTAGGAGCATTACTCCCTGCTCTAGGAACATTACTCCCTGCTCTAGGACCATTATTCCTTGCTCTAGGAGCATTACACTAGGAGCATTACTCCCTGCTCTAGGAGCATAACTCCCTGCTCTAGGAGCATAACTCCCTGCTCTAGGAGCATAACTCCCTGCTCTAGGAGCATAACTCCCTGCTCTAGGAGCATAACTCCCTGCTCTAGGAGCATTATTCCCTGCCCTAGGAGCATATTACTCCCTGCTCTAGGAGCATTACTCCCTGCTCTAGGAGCATTACTCCCTGCTCTAGGAGCATTACTCCCTGCTCTAGGAACATTACTCCCTGCTCTAGGAGCATTACACTAGGAGCATTACACTAGGAGCATTACTCGCTGCTCAAAGATCATTACTCGCTGCTCTGGGAGCATTATCCGCTGCTCTGGGATCATTACCCGCTGCTCTGGGATCATTACCCGCTGCTCTGGGAGCATTTACCCGCTGCTCTGGGCGCATTGCTCGCTGCTCTGGGTGAATTGCTCCCTGCTCTAGGAGCATTGCTCGCTGCTCTGGGATCATTAGTCGATTCTCTGGGAGCATTAGTCGATGCTCTAGGGAGCATTACTCGCTGCTCTGGGAGCATTAGTCGATACTCTAGGGAGCATTAGTCGATACTCTAGGGAGCATTACTCGCTGCTCTGGGAGCATTGCTCGCTGCTCTGGGAGCATTATCCGCTGCTCTGGGCGCATTACCCGCTGCTCTGGGCGCATTACCCGCTGCTCTGGGATCATTACCCGCTGCTCTGGGAGCATTATCCGCTGCTCTGGGCGCATTACTCGCTGCTCTGGGAGCATTACTCGCTGCTCTGGGAGCATTACACGCTGCTCTGGGAGCATTACTCGCTGCTCTGGGAGCATTACCCGCTGCTCTGGGATCATTACCCACTGCTCTGGGAGCATTGTCCGCTGCTCTGGGCGCATTACCCGCTGCTCTGGGCGCATTACCCGCTGCTCTGGGAGAATTATCCGCTGCTCTGGGAGCATTTACCCGCTGCCCTGGGCGCATTACCCGCTGCTCTGGGCGCATTACCCGCTGCTCTGGGAGCATTATCCGCTGCTCTGGGAGCATTTACCCGCTGCCATGGGCGCATTACCCACTGCTCTGGGCGCATTACCCGCTGCTCTGGGCGCATTACGCGCTGCTCTGGGAGCCTTAGTCGCTGCTCTGGGATCATTATCCGCTGCTCTGGGAGCCTTAGTCGCTGCTCTGGGAGCATTTACCCGCTGCTCTGGGCGCATTGCTCCCTGCTCTAGGAGCATTGCTCGCTGCTCTGGGATCATTAGTCGATTCTCTGGGAGCATTAGTCGATGCTCTAGGGAGCATTACTCGCTGCTGTGGGAGCATTAGTCGATACTCAAGGGAGCATTAGTCGATACTCTAGGGAGCATTAGTCGATACTCTAGGGAGCATTAGTCGCTGCTCTGGGAGCATTGCTCGCTGCTCTAAGATCATTACTCGCTGCTCTGGGAGCATTATCCGCTGCTCTGGGCGCATTACCCGCTGCTCTGGGAGCATTACTCGCTGCTCTGGGAGCATTACTCGCTGCTCTAGGAGCATTACTCGCTGCTCTGGGAGCATTATCCGCTGCTCTGGGATCATTACCCGCTGCTCTGGGAGCATTACTCGCTGCTCTAGGAGCATTACTCGCTGCTCTGGGAGCATTATCCGCTGCTCTGGGATCATTACCCGCTGCTCTGGGAGCATTACCCACTGCTCTGGGCGCATTACTCGCTGCTCTGGGATCATTACACGCTGCTCTGGGCGCATTACCCGCTGCTCTGGGAGCATTACCCGCTGCTCTGGGAGCATTACCCGCTGCTCTGGGAGCATTGCTCGCTGCTCTGGGCGCATTACGCGCTGCTCTGGGAGCCTTAGTCGCTGCTCTGGGAGCCTTAGTCGCTGCTCTGGGAGCCTTAGTCGCTGCTCTGGGAGCCTTAGTCGCTGCTCTGGGAGCCTTAGTCGCTGCTCTGGGAGCATTAGTCGATACTCTAGGGAGCATTAGTCGATACTCTAGGGAGCATTAGTCGATACTCTAGGGAGCATTAGTCGATACTCTAGGGAGCATTACTCGCTGCTCTGGGAGCATTGCTCGCTGCTCTAAGATCATTACCCGCTGCTCTGGGAGCATTATCCACTGCTCTGGGATCATTACCCGCTGCTCTGGGAGCATTACCCGCTGCTCTGGGAGCATTACCCGCTGCTCTGGGAGCATTACCCGCTGCTCTGGGAGCATTACCCGCTGCTCTGGGAGCATTGCTCGCTGCTCTGGGCGCATTACTCGCTGCTCTGGGATCATTACACGCTGCTCTGGGCGCATTACCCGCTGCTCTGGGAGCATTACCCGTTGCTCTGGGAGCATTGCTCGCTGCTCTGGGCGCATTACGCGCTGCTCTGGGAGCCTTAGTCGCTGCTCTGGGAGCCTTAGTCGCTACTCTGGGAGCCTTAGTCGCTGCTCTGGGAGCCTTAGTCGCTGCTCTGGGAGCCTTAGTCGCTGCTCTGGGAGCCTTAGTCCCTGCTCTGGGAGCCTTAGTCGCTGCTCTGGGAGCCTTAGTCCCTGCTCTGGGAGCCTTAGTCCCTGCTCTAGGAGCATTACTCGCTGCTCTGGGAGCATTACTCGTTGCTCTGGGATCATTAGTCACTGCTCTGGGAGCATTACTCCCTGCACTAGGAGCATTACACTAGGGGCATAACTCCCTGCTCTAGGAGCATTACTCGCTGCTCTGGGCGCATTACGCGCTGCTCTGGGAGCCTTAGTCGCTGCTCTGGGAGCCTTAGTCGCTGCTCTGGGAGCCTTAGTCGCTGCTCTGGGAGCCTTAGTCCCTGCTCTGGGAGCCTTAGTCGCTGCTCTGGGAGCCTTAGTCCCTGCTCTGGGATCATTACCCGC
Organism: Salvelinus alpinus; assembly: GCF_045679555.1. Taxonomy (NCBI): domain Eukaryota; kingdom Metazoa; phylum Chordata; class Actinopteri; order Salmoniformes; family Salmonidae; genus Salvelinus; species Salvelinus alpinus. Next base: position 107,937,533 of record NC_092088.1, read on the forward strand.
TGCTCTAGGAGCATTACTCGCTGCTCTGGGAGCATTACTCGCTGCTCTGGGATCATTACTCGCTGCTCTGGGAGCATTACTCACTGCTCTGGGATCATTACTCACTGCTCTGGGAGCATTACATGCTGCTCTGGGAGCATTACTCGCTGCTCTGGGAGCATTACACGCTGCTCTGGGAGCCTTAGTCCCTGCTCTGGGAGCATTACTCGCTGCTCTGGGAGCATTACTCGCTGCTCTGGGAGCATTACTCGCTGCTCTGGGATCATTACCCGCTGCTCTGGGAGCATTACTCGCTGCTCTGGGAGCATTACTCGCTGCTCTGGGAGCATTACTCGCTGCTCTGGGAGCATTACTCGCTGCTCTGGGAGCATTACTCGCTGCTCTGGGATCATTATCCGCTGCTCTGGGAGCATTACTCGCTGCTCTGGGATCATTACTCGCTGCTCTGGGAGCATTACCCGCTGCTCTGGGATCATTACTCGCTGCTCTGGGAGCATTACTCGCTGCTCTGGGATCATTACTCGCTGCTCTGGGATCATTACTCGCTGCTCTGGGAGCATTACTCGCTGCTCTGGGATCATTACCCGCTGCTCTGGGATCATTACTCGCTGCTCTGGGAGCATTACACGCTGCTCTGGGAGCCTTAGTCCCTGCTCTGGGATCATTACTCGCTGCTCTGGGATCATTACTCGCTGCTCTGGGATCATTACACGCTGCTCTGGGAGCATTACTCACTGCTCTGGGATCATTACACGCTGCTCTGGGAGCCTTAGTCCCTGCTCTGGGAGCCTTACTCCCTGCTCTGGGAGCCTTAGTCCCTGCTCTGGGAGCCTTAGTCCCTGCTCTGGGAGCCTTAGTCCCTGCTCTGGGAGCCTTAGTCCCTGCTCTGTGAGCCTCAGTCCCTGCTCTGGGAGCCTTACACTAGGAGCATTACTCACTACTCTGGGAGCCTTAATCCCTGCTCTGGGAGCCTTTGTCCCTGCTCTGGGAGCCTTTGTCCCTGCTCTTGGGAGCCTTTGTCCCTGCTCTGGGAGCCTTTGTCCCTGCTCTGGGAGCCTTTGTCCCTGCTCTGGGAGCCTTTGTCCCTGCTCTGGGAGACTTTGTCCCTGCTCTGGGAGCCTTTGTCGCTGCTCTGGGAGCCTTAGTCGCTGCTCTGGGAGCCTTAGTCGCTGCTCTGGGAGCCTTAGTCGCTGCTCTGGGAGCCTTAGTCGCTGCTCTGGGAGCCTTAGTCGCTGCTCTGGGAGCCTTAGTCGCTGCTCTGGGAGCCTTAGTCGCTGCTCTGGGATCATTACTCGCTGCTCTGGGATCATTACTCGCTGCTCTGGGATCATTACTCGCTTCTCTGGGAGCATTACACGCTGCTCTGGGAGCCTTAGTCCCTGCTCTGGGATCATTACTCGCTGCTCTGGGAGCCTTAGTCCCTGCTCTGGGAGCATTACTCGCTGCTCTGGGATCATTACTCGCTGCTCTGGGAGCCTTAGTCCCTGCTCTGGGATCATTACTCGCTGCTCTGGGATCATTACTCGCTGCTCTGGGAGCATCACTCGCTGCTCTGGGATCATTACTCGCTGCTCTGGGAGCATTACTCGCTGCTCTAGGAGCATTACTCACTGCTCTGGGATCATTACACGCTGCTCTGGGAGCCTTAGTCCCTGCTCTGGGAGCCTTAGTCCCTGCTCTGGGAGCCTTAGTCCCTGCTCTGGGAGCCTTAGTCCCTGCTCTGGGAGCCTCTGGGAGCCTTAGTCCCTGCTCTGGGAGCCTCAGTCCCTGCTCTGGGAGCCTTACACTAGGAGCATTACTCACTACTCTGGGAGCCTTAATCCCTGCTCTGGGAACCTTAATCCCTGCTCTGGGAGCCTTTGTCCCTGCTCTGGGAGCCTTTGTACCTGCTCTGGGAGCCTTTGTCCCTGCTCTGGGAGCCTTTGTCCCTGCTCTGCGAGCCTTTGTCCCTGCTCTGGGAGCCTTAGTCGCTGCTCTGGGAGCCTTAGTCGCTGCTCTGGGAGCCTCAAGCCAGACTTGTAATATATTCTCCTCTGATTCATCTCTCCAGACTTGTAATATATTCTCCTCCTATGATTCATCTCTCCAGACTTGTAATATATTCTCCTCTGATTCATCTCTCCAGACTTGTAATATATTCTCCTCCTATGATTCATCTCTCCAGACTTGTTTAAAAGTACGAGCAGCAAGCAGGTGGCGGTGAACAAGCGGAGGAAAGCGGAGGAGGAAGAGGAGAAATCCGGTTTGAAAAGACTGAGAAGCGAGACTATAGTGAGGTCTGACTTCTCTGAGAGCAGTGACTCTGAGACGTCTACCAAGAGAACCAGGACGGCAGACTCCTCCTCTTCCTCAGAGCAGAACTCAGAGGAGGAGCTAAAAGGAAAGACCGTCCAGGAGGGGCACAAGAGCCAGAGTTGTAAGACTGGGAAGGAGTCTGCTCTGACAGGAAGTCTCTCCCCCTGGGGTGAGGAGCTTCAGAAGGCGGCCGACAGGGAGCAGAGGTCATCCCTGCGACAACCTCAGCAACAGGGGGAACGGTCTCCACTGCAACAGCGCCAGGCCCTTCCCCTGTCCTCCTCCTCCCAGGGCTCTGCCCCCTCTGAGGGCCAAGGGGAGAGCATCATGGAGAACAACAGCACTATGAAAGCCCTCTGCCAGACACATCCTCAGTCCAAGGACCAGTACTCCAGCGCTGAGGTGGTCTCCAGGACCCATCCTCAGTCCAAGGACCAGTACTCCAGCTCTGAGGTGGTCTCCAGGACCCAGACTCCCTCTCAGTATATAACCGACATCACAGCAGAGGATGCACACATGGCGTCCCGGGAGAACTCTGAGGCCGTCTCGGCCCTGCTGGCCTCCCAGAATCCATCTGAGCCCTCCTACCTCTCGGAGCCCAGCAGACATTTGGTGCTAAACCCCTCTTTGGGCCCTCCCTCTCCCCTTCGTAAGAGCCCCTCGGAGTGTGACCTTAGGAACCGGACTCCCTCAGTGTCAGAGTGTGACCTTAGGAACCATCCTCCCTCAGTGTCAGAGTGTGACCTTAGGAACCATCCTCCCTCAGTGTCAGAGTGTGACCTTAGGAACCAGACTCCCTCAGTGTCAGAGTGTGACCTTAGGAACCATCCTCCCTCAGTGTCAGAGTGTGACCGTAGGAACCATCCTCCCTCAGTGTCAGAGTGTGACCTTAGGAACCATCCTCCCTCAGTGGCAGAGTGTGACCTTATGAACCAGACTCCCTCAGTGTCAGAGTGTGACCTTAGGAACCAGCCTCCCTCAGTGTCAGAGTGTGACCTTAGGAACCATCCTCCCTCAGTGTCAGAGTGTGACCTTATGAACCAGCCTCCCTCAGTGTCAGAGTGTGACCTTAGGAACCAGACTCCCTCAGTGTCAGAGTGTGACCTTAGGAACCATCCTCCCTCAGTGTCAGAGTGTGACCTTAGGAACCGGACTCCCTCAGTGTCAGAGTGTGACCTTAGGAACCATCCTCCCTCAGTGTCAGAGTGTGACCTTAGGAACCAGCCTCCCTCAGTGTGTAGGAAGCCAGAGGTAAAGCAGCACATAGTTGGCAGCCTGGGCAGTAAGATGGAGTTAGTCCATTCAGTGGTGATCAGACCTATAGCATCAGTCAGTGAGTCTGCTGCTGTAGTAGAGAGAGAGATGCAGCTATATTCCTCCATGTTGCCCTGCTTTAAGAACGCCTCATTGGCTGACGAGGCCAGGAAGTCGTACAAGCTAAGCCCCTCCCCTGATGTCCCCAAGCCCCTCCCCTCCCCAGAGGCCCTGAAGCCTAAGGCCCTCTGCTCCCCTGACATCATCAAGTCTAAAACACAGAGTTTTCTGGAGACTGGGTCTAAACCCAAACCCCTCACCTCCCCAGAGGTGTCCAAGCATAAAGGCCGTTACCCGGACAACCCCCCTCGCTCCAGCTTTAAGCCCGTCCTGGCCCGAGGGACTGAGTCGCCAGGGTCTTGCACTAAGAGCCCGCTAATCATCGATAAGAATGAGCATTTCACTGTGTACCGGGACCCTGCGCTTGTCCGTCCCAACCAGGAGTCCAACCGCGTGTCCTATCTGCACCCCCAGCTCCACCCCCTCCACGCCTCCTCCCACGCCTCCTGCCTCACCCCCTCTTCCACCCACCACCACACCTCCCACCTCCTGCCCTCCTCCCACCACCACCTCCTCTCCGGGGTGCTCTCTGGCCTGCCTCCAGGCCCCCTGCTGGGGGGTCATCCCCGACTAGACTCCTCAGGGCTGGGGCACCTGGGACTAGCCCATCACCACCCTGTCTCTCAGCCCCAGACACACAGCCACACGTCAGCCTCATACAACCAGCTGGGTCTGTACCCAATCATCTGGCAGTACCCCAATAAGACCCGCTCCTATCCCCCAGGACTCAACCTGCCCGGGTCCAAGTGGGTGCACCCCGAAAACACTGTCAACTCTGAGACCAACATGAGGAGGGTGAGTACCAAACACCCACATTCTATTCTTCTATTATGACTTCAACCTAGCAACTGTAGCATAGCAACTGTGATCATGTTGCCAGTTTAAACAGCTAGCTGCTGTAGCATAGCAACTGTGATCATGTTGCCAGTTTAAACCGCTAGCTGCTGTAGCATAGCAACTGTAATCATGTTGTCAGTTTAAACAGCTAGCTGCTGTAGCATAGCAACTATGATCATGTTGCCAGTTTAAACAGCTAGCTGCTGTAGCATAGCAACTATGATCATGTTGCCAGTTTAAACAGCTAGCTGCTGTAGCATAGCAACTGTGATCATGTTGCCAGTTTAAACAGCTAGCTGCTGTAGCATAGCAACTGTGATCATGTTGCCAGTTTAAACAGCTAGCTGCTGTAGCATAGCAACTATGATCATGTTGCCAGTTTAAACAGCTAGCTGCTGTAGCATAGCAACTTTGATCATGTTGTCAGTTTAAACAGCTAGCTGCTGTAGCATAGCAACTATGATCATGTTGCCAGTTTAAACAGTTAGCTGCTGTAGCATAGCAACTGTAATCATGTTGCCAGTTTAAACAGCTAGTTGCTGTAGCATAGCAACTATGATCATGTTGTCAGTTTAAACAGCTAGCTGCTGTAGCATAGCAACTGTAATCATGTTGCCAGTTTAAACAGCTAGCTGCTGTAGCATAGCAACTATGATCATGTTGCCAGTTTAAACAGTTAGCTGCTGTAGCATAGCAACTGTAATCATGTTGCCAGTTTAAACAGCTAGTTGCTGTAGCATAGCAACTATGATCATGTTGTCAGTTTAAACAGCTAGCTGCTGTAGCATAGCAACTGTAATCATGTTGCCAGTTTAAACAGCTAGCTGCTGTAGCATAGCAACTGTGATCATGTTGCCAGTTCAAACAGCTAGCTGCTGTAGCATAGCAACTATGATCATGTTGCCAGTTTAGACAGTTAGCTGCTGTAGCATAGCAACTGTGATCATGTTGTCAGTTTAAACAGCTAGCTGCTGTAGCATAGCAACTGTGATCATGTTGTCAGTTTAAACTGCTAGCTGCTTTAGCATAGTAACTATGATCATGTTGTCAGTTTAAACTGCTAGCTGCTTTAGCATAGTAACTATGATCATGTTGCCAGTTTAAACAGCTAGTTGCTGTAGCATAGCAACTATGATCATGTTGTCAGTTGAAACAGGGGCTGACCCTGTCTGTCTCTCTGGTTCTGACCCTGTCTGTCTCTCTGGGTGTTGTGGCACTGACCCTGTCTGTCTCTCTGGGTGTTGTGGTACCAGAACACGGCCAGTCCTTGGCTACACCACCCGGTCCCTGTCTCCTCCTCTGACAGCCTGGACCTACTTAGCCACGTCCCGGTCCCCGTCCGACCAGCCAGCGCCGACCCTCACCGGTCCGACCCCCATCCCCACCGGTCAGAACCACACCGCTCGGACCCCCACCGGCTCATCAAGATCAACCCCCACGCCAGCCCCCCCCTGGCCAAGACCGCTGGAGATCTTCACAAGGAGTGAGTCTGTGTTCAATTCAGCCGCTTACACACTCACAGTAGACATACACGCACACTCACAGTAGACATACACACACACACACACTCTCACAGTAGACATACACACACACTCACAGTAGACATACTCTCACACACACACACACACACACACACACACACACACACACACACACACACACACACACACACACACACACACACTGAGGGCTGTTCTGCTGTTATACACCATGTCCTAGTTATTCCTACTGAGGGCTGTTCTGCTGTTATACACCATGTCCTAGTTATTCCTACTGAGGGCTGTTCTGCTGTTATACACCATGTCCTAGTTATTCCTACTGAGGGCTGTTCTGCTGTTATACACCATGTCCTAGTTATTCCTACTGAGGGCTGTTCTGCTGTTATACACCATGTCCTAGTTATTCCTACTGAGGGCTGTTCTGCTGTTATACACCATGTCCTAGTTATTCCTACTGAGGGCTGTTCTGCTACTATACACCATGTCCTAGTTATTCCTACTGAGGGCTGTTCTGCTGTTATACACCATGTCCTAGTTATTCCTACTGAGGGCTGTTCTGCTACTATACACCATGTCCTAGTTATTCCTACTGAGGGCTGTTCTGCTGTTATACACCATGTCCTAGTTATTCCTACTGAGGGCTGTTCTGCTGTTATACACCATGTCCTAGTTATTCCTACTGAGGGCTGTTCTGCTACTATACACCATGTCCTAGTTATTCCTACTGAGGGCTGTTCTGCTGTTATACACCATGTCCTAGTTATTCCTACTGAGGGCTGTTCTGCTACTATACACCATGTCCTAGTTATTCCTACTGAGGGCTGTTCTGCTGTTATACACCATGTCCTAGTTATTCCTACTGAGGGCTGTTCTGCTGTTATACACCATGTCCTAGTTATTCCTACTGAGGGCTGTTCTGCTGTTATACACCATGTCCTAGTTATTCCTACTGAGGGCTGTTCTGCTGTTATACACCATGTCCTAGTTATTCCTACTGAGGGCTGTTCTGCTACTATACACCATGTCCTAGTTATTCCTACTGAGGGCTGTTCTGCTACTATACACCATGTCCTAGTTATTCCTACTGAGGGCTGTTCTGCTGTTATACACCATGTCCTAGTTATTCCTACTGAGGGCTGTTCTGCTACTATACACCATGTCCTAGTTATTCCTACTGAGGGCTGTTCTGCTGTTATACACCATGTCCTAGTTATTCCTACTGAGGGCTGTTCTGCTGTTATACACCATGTCCTAGTTATTCCTACTGAGGGCTGTTCTGCTGTTATACACCATGTCCTAGTTATTCCTACTGAGGGCTGTTCTGCTGTTATACACCATGTCCTAGTTATTCCTACTGAGGGCTGTTCTGCTGTTATACACCATGTCCTAGTTATTCCTACTGAGGGCTGTTCTGCTACTATACACCATGTCCTAGTTATTCCTACTGAGGGCTGTTCTGCTGTTATACACCATGTCCTAGTTATTCCTACTGAGGGCTGTTCTGCTGTTATACACCATGTCCTAGTTATTCCTACTGAGGGCTGTTCTGCTGTTATACACCATGTCCTAGTTATTCCTACTGAGGGCTGTTCTGCTATTATACACCATGTCCTAGTTATTCCTACTGAGGGCTGTTCTGCTGTTATACACCATGTCCTAGTTATTCCTACTGAGGGCTGTTCTGCTATTATACGCCATGTCCTAGTTATTCCTACTGAGGTCTGTTCTGCTACTATACACCATGTCCTAGTTATTCCTACTGAGGGCTGTTCTGCTATTATACACCATGTCCTAGTTATTCCTACTGAGGGCTGTTCTGCTGTTATACACCATGTCCTAGTTATTCCTACTGAGGGCTGTTCTGCTACTATACACCATGTCCTAGTTATTCCTACTGAGGGCTGTTCTGCTATTATACACCATGTCCTAGTTATTCCTACTGAGGGCTGTTCTGCTGTTATACACCATGTCCTAGTTATTCCTACTGAGGGCTGTTCTGCTACTATACACCATGTCCTAGTTATTCCTACTGAGGGCTGTTCTGCTGTTATACACCATGTCCTAGTTATTCCTACTGAGGGCTGTTCTGCTGTTATACACCATGTCCTAGTTATTCCTACTGAGGCCAATGTTCTGCTGTTATACACCATGTCCTAGTTATTCCTACTGAGGGCTGTTCTGCTATTATACACCATGTCCTAGTTATTCCTACTGAGGGCTGTTCTGCTGTTATACACCATGTCCTAGTTATTCCTACTGAGGCCAATGTTCTGCTGTTATACACCATGTCCTAGTTATTCCTACTGAGGGCTGTTCTGCTACTATACACCATGTCCTAGTTATTCCTACTGAGGGCTGTTCTGCTATTATACACCATGTCCTAGTTATTCCTACTGAGGGCTGTTCTGCTGTTATACACCATGTCCTAGTTATTCCTACTGAGGGCTGTTCTGCTACTATACACCATGTCCTAGTTATTCCTACTGAGGGCTGTTCTGCTACTATACACCATGTCCTAGTTATTCCTACTGAGGGCTGTTCTGCTGTTATACACCATGTCCTAGTTATTCCTACTGAGGGCTGTTCTGCTGTTATACACCATGTCCTAGTTATTCCTACTGAGGGCTGTTCTGCTGTTATACACCATGTCCTAGTTATTCCTACTGAGGGCTGTTCTGCTGTTATACACCATGTCCTAGTTATTCCTACTGAGGGCTGTTCTGCTACTATACACCATGTCCTAGTTATTCCTACTGAGGGCTGTTCTGCTTGTTATACACCATGTCCTAGTTATTCCTACTGAGGGCTGTTCTGCTGTTATACACCATGTCCTAGTTATTCCTACTGAGGGCTGTTCTGCTGTTATACACCATGTCCTAGTTATTCCTACTGAGGGCTGTTCTGCTATTATACACCATGTCCTAGTTATTCCTACTGATGGCTGTTCTGCTGTTATACACCATGTCCTAGTTATTCCTACTGAGGGCTGTTCTGCTGTTATACACCATGTCCTAGTTATTCCTACTGAGGGCTGTTCTGCTACTATACACCATGTCCTAGTTATTCCTACTGAGGGCTGTTCTGCTGTTATACACCATGTCCTAGTTATTCCTACTGAGGGCTGTTCTGCTACTATACACCATGTCCTAGTTATTCCTACTGAGGGCTGTTCTGCTGTTATACACCATGTCCTAGTTATTCCTACTGAGGGCTGTTCTGATGTTATACACCATGTCCTAGTTATTCCTACTGAGGGCTGTTCTGCTATTATACACCATGTCCTAGTTATTCCAACTGAGGCCAATGTTCTGCTGTTATACACCATGTCCTAGTTATTCCTACTGAGGGCTGTTCTGTCTGCTATTATGCCTGCGTCTTGTGACCGTAGCGTACGTGTAGGTATGTACGGCAGGACCAACTCGGAAAGATAGGTAGGAGCAAGCCCATGTAATGCTTTGTAGGTTAACAGTAAAACCTTGAAATCAACCCTTGCCTTAACAGGAAGCCAGTGTAGGGAGGCTAGCACTGGAGTAATATGATCACATTTTTGGGTTCTAGTCAGGATTCTAGCAGCCGTATTTAGCACTAACTGAAGTTTATTTAGTGCTTTATCCGGGTAGCCGGAAAGTAGAGCATTGCAGTAGTTTAACCTAGAAGTAACAAAAGCATGGATTAATTTTTCTGCGTCATTTTTGGACAGAAAATTTCTGATTTTTGCAATGTTACGTAGATGGAGAGAAGCTGTCCTTGAAACAGTCTTGATATGTTCGTCAAAAGAGAGATCAGGGTCCAGAGTAACGCCGAGGTCCTTCACAGTTTTATTTGAGACGACTTTACAACCATCAAGATGAATTGTCAGATTTAACAGAAGATCTCTTTGTTTCTTGGGACCTAGAACAAGCATCTCTGTTTTGTCCGAGTTTAAAAGTAGAACGTTTTCAGCCATCCACTTCCTTATGTCTGAAACACAGGCTTCTAGCGAGGGCAACT
>NC_092088.1:107947627-107967627 GCF_045679555.1 Salvelinus alpinus
CATGTCCTTCTCTTCCCTCATGTCCACCTCTTCCCTCATGTCCACCTCTTCCCTCATGTCCACCTCTGTCCTCATGTCCTTCTCTGTTCTCATGTCCGTCTCTGTCCTCATGTCCTTCTCTGCCCTCATGTCCTTCTCTTCCCTCATGTCCATCTCTTCCCTCATGTCCACCTCTTCCCTCATGTCCATCTCTGCCCTCATGTCCTTCTCTTCCCTCATGTCCATCTCTTCCCTCATGTTCTTCTCTTCCCTCATGTCCATCTCTTCCCTCATGTCCTTCTCTTCCCTCATGTCCTTCTCTTCCCTCATGTCCTTCTCTGCCCTCATGTCCATCTCTGCCCTCATGTCCATCTCTGCCCTCATGTCATTCTCTGCCCTCATGTCCTTCTCTTCCCTCATGTCCTTCTCTTCCCTCATGTCCTTCTCTTCCCTCATGTCCATCTCTTCCCTCATGTCCATCTCTTCCCTCATGTCCTTCTCTTCCCTCATGTCCTTCTCTTCCCTCATGTCCATCTCTTCCCTCATGTCCATCTCTTCCCTCATGTCATTCTCTGCCCTCATGTCCTTCTCTTCCCTCATGTCCTTCTCTTCCCTCATGTCCTTCTCTTCCCTCATGTCCATCTCTTCCCTCATGTCCTTCTCTTCCCTCATGTCCTTCTCTTCCCTCATGTCCTTCTCTGCCCTCATGTCCATCTCTGCCCTCATGTCCACCTCTTCCCTCATGTCCATCTCTTCCCTCATGTCCATCTCTTCCCTCATGTCCTTCTCTTCCCTCATGTACTTCTCTTCCCTCATGTCCATCTCTTCCCTCATGTCCATCTCTTCCCTCATGTCCATCTCTTCCCTCATGTCCTTCTCTTCCCTCATGTCCATCTCTTCCCTCATGTCCATCTCTACCCTCATGTCCATCTCTTCCCTCATGTTCTTCTCTTCCCTCATGTCCATCTCTTCCCTCATGTCCTTCTCTTCCCTCATGTCCTTCTCTTTCCCTCATGTCCTTCTCTTGCCCTCATGTCCTCCTCTTCCCTTCATGTCCTTCTCTTCCCTCATGTCCACCTCTTCCCTCATGTCCACCTCTGCCCTCATGTCCCATCTCTGCCCTCATGTCCATTCTCTGCCCTCATGTCCTTCTCTGCCCTCATGTCCACCTCTTCCCTCATGTCCATCTCTTCCCTCATGTCCACCTCTTCCCTCATGTCCTTCTCTTCCCTCATGTCCTTCTCTGTCCCTCATGTCCTTCTCTTCCCTCGTGTCCTTCTCTTCCCTCATGTCCATCTCTGCCCTCATGTCCTTCTCTTCCCTCATGCCCACCTCTTCCCTCATGTCCACCTCTTCCCTCATGTCCACCTCTGTCCCTCATGTCCATCTCTGCCCTCATGTCCATCTCTGTCCTCATGTCCTTCTCTGCCCTCATGTCCTTCTCTTCCCTCATGTCCTTCTCTTCCTTCATGTTTTTCTCTGTCCTCATGTCCATCTCTGCCCTCATGTCCTTCTCTTCCCTCATGTCCTTCTCTTCCTTCATGTCTTCTCTGTTCTCATGTCCTTCTCTTCCCTCATGTCCTTCTCTTCCCTCATGTCCATCTCTTCCCTCATGTCCTTCTCTGTTCTCATGTCCACCTCTTCCCTCATGTCCACCTCTTCCCTCATGTCCACCTTTTCCCTCATGTCCTTCTCTTCCCTCATGTCCTTCTCTTCCCTCATGTCCTTCTCTTCCCTCATGTCCACCTCTGTCCTCATGTCCACCTCTGTCCTCATGTCCTTCTCTGTCCTCATGTCCATCTCTTCCCTCATGTCCATCTCTTCCCTCATGTCCTTCTCTTCCCTCATGTCCTTCTCTTCCCTCATGTCTTTCTCTTCCCTCATGTCCTTCTCTGTTCTCATGTCCTTCTCTTCCCTCATGTCCGTCTCTGTCCTCATGTCCATCTCTGTCCTCATGTCCTTCTCTTCCCTCATGTCCTTCTCTTCCCTCATGTCCATCTCTTCCCTCATGTCCATCTCTTCCCTCATGTCCTTCTCTTCCCTCATGTCCTTCTCTTCCTTCATGTTCTTCTCTGTCCTCATGTCCATCTCTGCCCTCATGTCCATCTCTGCCCTCATGTCCTTCTCTTCCCTCATGTCCTTCTCTTCCTTCATGTTCTTCTCTGTTCTCATGTCCTTCTCTTCCCTCATGTCCACCTCTTCCCTCATGTCCATCTCTTCCCTCATGTCCTTCTCTGTTCTCATGTCCTTCTCTTCCCTCATGTCCTTCTCTTCCCTCATGTCCACCTCTTCCCCTCATGTCCTTCTCTTCCCTCATGTCCTTCTCTTCCCTCATGTCCTTCTCTTCCCTCATGTCCTTCTCTTCCCTCATGTCCTTCTCTGCCCTCATGTCCTTCTCTTCCCTCATGTCCACCTCTTCCCTCATGTCCACCTCTTCCCTCATGTCCACCTCTGTCCCTCATGTCCACCTCTGTCCTCATGTCCGTCTCTGTCCTCATGTCCGTCTCTGCCCTCATGTCCTTCTCTGCCCTCATGTCCATCTCTTCCCTCATGTCCATCTCTGTCCCTCATGTCCACCTCTGCCCTCATGTCCTTCTTCTCTGCCCTCATGTCCATCTCTTCCCTCATGTCCATCTCTGTTCTCATGTCCTTCTCTTCCCTCATGTCCTTCTCTTCCCTCATGTCCATCTCTCTCCCATGTCCTTCTCTGTTCTCATGTCCACCTCTTCCCTCATGTCCACCTCTTCCCTCATGTCCACCTCTTCCCTCATGTCCTTCTCTTCCCTCATGTCCTTCTCTTCCCTCATGTCCACCTCTTCCCTCATGTCCACCTCTGTCCTCATGTCCACCTCTCTGTCCTCATGTCCTTCTCTGCCCTCATGTCCATCTCTTCCCTCATGTCCATCTCTTCCCTCATGTCCATCTCTTCCCTCATGTTCCTTCTCTTCCCTCATGTCTTTCTCTTCCCTCATGTCCTTCTCTGTTCTCATGTCCGTCTCTGTCCTCATGTCCATCTCTGTCCTCATGTCCTTCTCTTCCCTCATGTCCATCTCTTCCCTCATGTCCATCTCTTCCCGCATGTCCATCTCTTCCCTCATGTCCTTCTCTTCCCTCATGTCCTTCTCTTCCCTCATGTCCGTCTCTGTCCTCATGTCCATCTCTGCCCTCATGTCCATCTCTGCCCTCATGTCCTTCTCTTCCCTCATGTCCTTCTCTTCCTTCATGTTCTTCTCTGTTCTCATGTCCTTCTCTTCCCTCATGTCCACCTCTTCCCTCATGTCCATCTCTTCCCTCATGTCCTTCTCTGTTCTCATGTCCTTCTCTTCCCTCATGTCCTTCTCTTCCCTCATGTCCACCTCTTCCCTCATGTCCTTCTCTTCCCTCATGTCCTTCTCTTCCCTCATGTCCTTCTCTTCCCTCATGTCCTTCTCTTCCCTCATGTCCTTCTCTGCCCTCATGTCTTTCTCTTCCCTCATGTCCACCTCTTCCCTCATGTCCACCTCTTCCCTCATGTCCACCTCTGTCCTCATGTCCTTCTCTGTTCTCATGTCCGTCTCTGTCCTCATGTCCTTCTCTGCCCTCATGTCCTTCTCTTCCCTCATGTCCATCTCTTCCCTCATGTCCACCTCTTCCCTCATGTCCTTCTCTGCCCTCATGTCCATCTCTTCCCTCATGTCCACCTCTTCCCTCTATGTCCTTCTCTGTTCTCATGTCCTTCTCTTCCCTCATGTCCTTCTCTTCCCTCATGTCCACCTCTTCCCTCATGTCCTTCTCTTCCCTCATGTCCTTCTCTTCCCTCATGGCGTTCTCTTCCCTCATGTCCTTCTCTTCCCTCATGTCCTTCTCTGCCCTCATGTTCTTCTCTTCCCTCATGTCCACCTCTTCCCTCATGTCCACCTCTTCCCTCATGTCCACCTCTTCCCTCATGTCCACCTCTGTCCTCATGTCCTTCTCTGTTCTCATGTCCGTCTCTGTCCTCATGTCCTTCTCTGCCCTCATGTCCTTCTCTTCCCTCATGTCCATCTCTTCCCTCATGTCCACCTCTTCCCTCATGTCCTTCTTCTCTGCCCTCATGTCCATCTCTTCCCTCATGTCCATCTCTTCCCTCTATGTCCAGCCTCCTCCCTCATGTCCACCTCTTCCCTCATGTCCACCTCTTCCCTCATGTCCTTCTCTTCCCTCATGTCCTTCTCTTCCCTCATGTCCACCTCTTCCCTCATGTCCACCTCTTCCCTCATGTCCTTCTCTTCCCTCATGTCCTTCTCTTCCCTCATGTCCATCTCTTCCCTCATGTCCATCTCTTCCCTCATGTCCTTCTCTTCCCTCATGTCCATCTCTGCCCTCATGTCCTTCTCTGCCCTCATGTCCTTCTCTTCCCTCATGTCCATCTCTTCCCTCATGTCCATCTCTTCCCGCATGTCCATCTCTTCCCTCATGTCGTTCTCTTCCCTCATGTCCTTCTCTTCCCTCATGTCCGTCTCTGTCCTCATGTCCTTCTCTGTTCTCATGTCCTTCTTCTTCCCTCATGTCCTTCTCTTCCCTCATGTCCATCTCTTCCCTCATGTCCTTCTCTGCCCTCATGTCCATCTCTTCCCTCATGTCCTTCTCTTCCCTCATGTCCTTCTCGTCCCTCTGTGTCTTCAGGTGAAGCCTGAGTCCAAGGCAGTGGTGTCCAGGTGGCCTAAAGGAATCCGTAGAGGCAGCAGCTGCTGTAAGAGGGTCTCCTCCTCCTCTTCAGAGGAGAACCCTAAAGGAAGAACAGGAGGAGGTGAGGAGTGTCCTGCTGATGAACAGGTCTTCCTAGTAGCTCTGTATAAATACATGAATGAGAGGAGGACGCCCATACAGAGGATCCCCTACCTGGGCTTCAAACAGAATAGGTAAGTAGAATCCTCTATCTTTCTGGAGCCAACACCTCTTCTTCCTCACTAGCTGCTGTCAGTCTGTCTGTCAGGCCACCAGGGTCAGGTGCTGCTGTGTCAACATGGTATCAGCCCTGCATTGAGTCCAGGAACAACGATGCTAACATGTGGCAGCACAGCAGAGCAGAACAGAACAGAACAGAGCACCACGAGAGGAGAGAAGGAGAAGAGGATAGGATAGAAGGATAATGGGTGTAAAATAGGGGAGAGGAGGAGAGGAAGATAGGAGGAGAGGAGGATAATGGGTGTAAAATAGGGGAGAGGAGGAGAGGAGGATATGGGGGTAGAATAGGGGAGAGGAGGAGAGGAGTGGAGAGAAGGATATGGGGTAGAATAGGGGAGAGGAGGATATGGGCGTAGAATAGGGGAGAGGAGGAGAGGAGGATGGGGAGGAGGATATGGGGGTAGAATAGGGGAGAGGAGGAGAGGAGGATATGGGGGTAGAACAGGGGAGAGGAGGAGAGGAGGATATGGGGGTAGAGTAGGGGAGAGGAGGAGAGGAGGATATGGGGGGTAGAATAGGGGAGAGGAGGATATGGGGGTAGAATAGGGGAGAGGAGGAGAGGAGGATGGGGAGAGGGATATGGGGGTAGAATAGGGGAGAGGAGGAGAGAAGGATATGGGGGTAGAATAGGGGAGAGGAGGATATGGGGGTAGAATAGGGGAGAGGAGAGGAGAGAAGGATATGGGGGTAGAATAGGGGAGAGGAGGAGAGGAGGATGGAGAGAAGGATATGGGGGTAGAGTAGGGGAGAGGAGGAGAGGAGGATATGGGGGTAGAATAGGGGAGAGGAGGAGAGGAGTGGAGAGAAGGATATGGGGTAGAATAGGGGAGAGGAGGATATGGGCGTAGAATAGGGGAGAGGAGGAGAGGAGGATGGGGAGGAGGATATGGGGGTAGAATAGGGGAGAGGAGGAGAAAGGAGGATATGGGGGTAGAATAGGGGAGAGGAGGAGAGGAGGATATGGGGGTAGAATAGGGGAGAGGAGGAGAGGAGGATATGGGGGTAGAATAGGGGAGAGGAGGATATGGGGGTAGAATAGGGGAGAGGAGGAGAGGAGGATGGGGAGAGGGATATGGGGGTAGAATAGGGGAGAGGAGGAGAGAAGGATATGGGGGTAGAATAGGGGAGAGGAGGATATGGGGGTAGAATAGGGGAGAGGAGGAGAGAAGGATATGGGGGTAGAATAGGGGAGAGGAGGAGAGGAGGATGGAGAGAAGGATATGGGGGTAGAATAGGGGAGAGGAGGAGAGAAGGATATGGGGGTAGAATAGGGGAGAGGAGGAGAGGAGGATGGAGAGAAAGATATGGGGGTAGAATAGGGGAGAGGAGGAGAGAAGGATATGGGGGTAGAATAGGGGAGAGGAGGAGAGGAGGATGGAGAGAAAGATATGGGGGTAGAATAGGGGAGAGGAGGAGAGAAGGATATGGGGGTAGAATAGGGGAGTGGAGGAGAGGATGGAGAGAAAGATATGGGGGTAGAATAGGGGAGAGGAGGAGAGAAGGATATGGGGGTAGAATAGGGGAGAGGAGGAGAGGAGGATATGGGGGTAGAATAGGGGAGAGGAGGAGAGAAGGATATGGGGGTAGAATAGGGGAGAGGAGGAGAGGAGGATGGAGAGAAAGAGAGGAGAGAAGGATATGGGGGTAGAATAGGGGAGAGGAGGATGGAGAGGATGGAGAGAGAAGGCCATCCTGACAAATGCATTGAATCCTGATGAAAGCCAGATTGATACTCTCAGTAGTCCATCAGTAATATTCAGATGCCTTGTAGAGAATGTCATTGACAGACACTACAGGATGGAATTGGCCTGTACATTGTAAATCATATGGTATTATTACTGTATTGAAAACGTGTTGACATTTCAATAACACCTTAAATCCCTTTTGAATGTTGGTTGGTATGATTGACTGGCTGACTGGCTGACTGGCTGACTGACTGACTGACTGACTGACTGACTGACTGATTTACTGACTGATTGACTGATTGACTGACTGACTGACTGACTGACTGACTGACTGACTGGCTGACTATGTGTTTAGACAGTACATTACAACTGGGTTTGTCTTGGTGTTATTGTCTTATTGATCTCACTATTATTGTCCCTCTCACAGTAAACCTTTGGAACATGTTCCAAGCGGCAGAGACACTTGGAGGATATGAGCTGGTGAGTGATGTCTCTGTCTAAATGATGGTGAAATAAAGCGTTTCCTCTGGCTAAACAACAGTCCTGAGAAAGAACCAGAGAGACTTTAACATGTTTAAGTCTGCGTTCCAAAAGGCCACCCAGTCCCCTATATAGAGCACTGCTTTTAACCAGAGCCCTAAGTAGTGCACTATAGAGGGAATAGGTGCAGTTTGGGACTCGTACGACTTGCTGTGAAATGAGTGCCTACTAGCCAGGGCTTGGCAGGAGCCCCAGTCAGATTCCAGTTTGGGACTCGTACGACTTGCTGTGAAATGAGTGCCTACTAGCCAGGGCTTGGCTGGAGCCCCAGTCAGATTCCACATCTAGTCAGTGTGATGGAGTTGGTATAACATCTACAAGTGGAAAACATGTCTAACTCTGTTGGTTGGGCTTGTACTGTACTGTACCCACACTGGGATGGAAAAGGACCATTATAGTATGGTGTAACAGACCATTATAGTGTGGTGTAACAGACCATTATAGTGTGGTGTAACAGACCATTATAGTATGGTGTAACAGACCATTATAGTGTGGTGTAACAGACCATTATAGTGTGGTGTAACAGACCATTATAGTATGGTGTAACAGACCATTATAGTATGGTGTAACAGACCATTATAGTATGGTGTAACAGACCATTATAGTGTGGTGTAACAGACCATTATAGTGTGGTGTAACAGACCATTATAGTGTGGTGTAACAGACCATTATAGTATGGTGTAACAGACCATTATAGTGTGGTGTAACAGACCATTATAGTGTGGTGTAACAGACCATTATAGTGTGGTGTAACAGACCATTATAGTATGGTGTAACAGACCATTATAGTATGGTGTAACAGACCATTATAGTATGGTGTAACAGACCATTATAGTGTGGTGTAACAGACCATTATAGTATGGTGTAACAGACCATTATAGTATGGTGTAACAGACCATTATAGTATGGTGTAACAGACCATTATAGTATGGTGTAACAGACCATTATAGTATGGTGTAACAGACCATTATAGTGTGGTGTAACAGACTAGAGACAGTAAAGGACCATTATAGTAGGGTGTAACAGACCATTATAGTATGGTGTAACAGACCATTATAGTATGGTGTAACAGACCATTATAGTGTGGTGTAACAGACCATTATAGTATGGTGTAACAGACCATTATAGTATGGTGTAACAGACCATTATAGTATGGTGTAACAGACCACTATAGTATGGTGTAACAGACCATTATAGTATGGTGTAACAGACCATTATAGTGTGGTGTAACAGACTAGAGACAGTAAAGGACCATTATAGTAGGGTGTAACAGACCATTATAGTGTGGTGTAACAGACCATTATAGTGTGGTGTAACAGACCATTATAGTATGGTGTAACAGACCATTATAGTATGGTGTAACAGACCATTATAGTATGGTGTAACAGACCATTATAGTATGGTGTAACAGACCATTATAGTGTGGTGTAACAGACCATTATAGTATGGTGTAACAGACCATTATAGTATGGTGTAACAGACCATTATAGTATGGTGTAACAGACCATTATAGTATGGTGTAACAGACCATTATAGTATGGTGTAACAGACTAGAGGCAGTAAAGGACCATTATAGTATGGTGTAACAGACCATTATAGTGTGGTGTAACAGACCATTATAGTATGGTGTAACAGACCATTATAGTGTGGTGTAACAGACCATTATAGTATGGTGTAACAGACCATTATAGTGTGGTGTAACAGACTAGAGGCAGTAAAGGACCATTATAGTATGGTGTAACATACCATTATAGTATGGTGTAACAGACCATTATAGTGTGGTGTAACAGACCATTATAGTATGGTGTAACAGACCATTATAGTATGGTGTAACAGACCATTATAGTATGGTGTAACAGACCATTATAGTATGGTGTAACAGACCATTATAGTATGGTGTAACAGACCATTATAGTATGGTGTAACAGACCATTATAGTGTGGTGTAACAGACTAGAGGCAGTAAAGGACCATTATAGTATGGTGTAACAGACCATTATAGTGTGGTGTAACAGACCATTATAGTGTGGTGTAACAGACTGGAGACCGTAAGGAACCATTATAGTATGGTGTAACAGACTAGAGACAGTAAAGGACCATTATAGTATGGTGTAACAGACCATTATAGTATGGTGTAACAGACCATTATAGTGTGGTGTAACAGACCATTATAGTATGGTGTAACAGACCATTATAGTATGGTATAACAGACTAGAGAGAGTAAAGGACCATTATAGTATGGTGTAACAGACCATTATAGTGTGGTGTAACAGACTAGAGAGAGTAAAGGACCATTACAGTATGGTGTAACAGACCATTATAGTGTGGTGTAACAGACCACTCTAGTATGGTGTAACAGACTAGAGACAGTAAAGGACCATTATAGAGTGGTGTAACAGACTAGAGACAGTAACAGACCATTATAGTATGGTGTAACAGACCATTATAGTATGGTGTAACAGACCATTATAGTGTGGTGTAACAG
This sequence comes from Salvelinus alpinus, assembly GCF_045679555.1. Classification (NCBI taxonomy): domain Eukaryota; kingdom Metazoa; phylum Chordata; class Actinopteri; order Salmoniformes; family Salmonidae; genus Salvelinus; species Salvelinus alpinus. The sequence goes on from NC_092088.1 coordinate 107,957,242, forward strand.
ACCATTATAGTATGGTGTAACAGACCATTATAGTTTGGTGTAACAGACTAGAGACAGTAAAGGACCATTATAGTGTGGTGTAACAGACTAGAGACAGTAAAGGACCATTATAGTATGGTGTAACAGACCATTATAGTATGGTGTAACAGACCATTATAGTATGGTGTAACAGACCATTATAGTATGTTGTAACAGACCATTATAGTATGGTGTAACAGACCATTATAGTATGGTGTAACAGACCATTATAGTATGGTGTAACAGACCATTATAGTATGGTGTAACAGACTAGAGACAGTAAAGGACCATTATAGTATGGTGTAACAGACCATTATAGTATGGTGTAACAGACCATTATAGTATGGTGTAACAGACCATTATAGTATGGTGTAACAGACCATTATAGTATGGTGTAACAGACCATTATAGTATGGTGTAACAGACCATTATAGTATGGTGTAACAGACCATTATAGTATGGTGTAACAGACTAGAGGCAGTAAAGGACCATTATAGTATGGTGTAACAGACCATTATAGTGTGGTGTAACAGACCATTATAGTATGGTGTAACAGACCATTATAGTGTGGTGTAACAGACCATTATAGTATGGTGTAACAGACCATTATAGTGTGGTGTAACAGACTAGAGGCAGTAAAGGACCATTATAGTATGGTGTAACAGACCATTATAGTATGGTGTAACAGACCATTATAGTATGGTGTAACAGACCATTATAGTGTGGTGTAATAGACTGGAGAGGGAGACCCTAATATGCTAGCTATGCTATTTGACAGGTCCAACTGTTTTCTAACCCTGTCATTGTCCCCCTGTGTCATCAGATCACATCGCGCCGACAGTGGAAACACGTATATGACGAGTTAGGAGGAAACCCAGGAAGCACGAGTGCTGCAACCTGCACCAGGCGACATTATGAAAGGTACTGTCTCTATATTAAACATGTAACAACTGTTGATGTTTAATGGCCGTTATTAAATAATTGCTTGATAATAACTGTCTCTCTCCCCAGGCTGATCCTGCCCTATGAGAGGTTCACTAAAGGAGAGGAAGATAAGCCCCTCCCACTATCCAAACCCCGTAAAGACCTGACCACCCAGCAGGGGGTCCCCAAGACCAAGGTTCCCACGGTGACGCAGTGCCCCAAAGAGGAGCAACACCCACTAGACCCCCAACCCCCCAGGACTGAACAGGACCCCTGTGCTAAAGGCCTGGAACTCTCACCAGTCAGTCTAATTCTCTCTCTCTCTCTCTCTCTCTCTCTCTGTCTGTCTGTCTGTCTGTCTGTCTGTCTGTTGTCTGCCTGGCTCCTAACTATCCTCTGTGTCTGTTGTCTGCCTGGCTCCTAACTATCCTCTGTGTCTGTTGTCTGTCTGGCTCCTAACTATCCTCTGTGTCTGTTGTCTGTCTGGTCCCTAACTGTCTTCTGTGTCTGTTGTCTGTCTGGTTCCTAACTGTCCTCTGTGTCTGTTGTCTGTCTGGCTCCTAACTATCCTCTGTGTCTGTTGTCTGTCTGGTTCCTAACTATCCTCTGTGTCTGTTGTCTGTCTGGTTCCTAACTATCCTCTGTGTCTGTTGTCTGTCTGGCTCCTAACTATCCTCTGTGTCTGTTGTCTGCCTGGCTCCTAACTATCCTCTGTGTCTGTTGTCTGTCTGGTTCCTAACTGTCCTCTGTGTCTGTTGTCTGCCTGGCTCCTAACTATCCTCTGTGTCTGTTGTCTGTCTGGTTCCTAACTGTCTTCTGTGTCTGTTGTCTGCCTGGTTCCTAACTGTCCTCTGTGTCTGTTGTCTGCCTGGCTCCTAACTATCCTCTGTGTCTGTTGTCTGTCTGGTTCCTAACTGTCCTCTGTGTCTGTTGTCTGCCTGGTTCCTAACTGTCCTCTGTGTCTATTGTCTGTCTGGTTCCTAACTGTCCTCTGTGTCTGTTGTCTGTCTGGTTCCTGACTGTCCTGTGTGTCTGTTTTGTTGCAGGAGTGTGAGGAGAAGGACAGGAGTCCGGAGGAGGAGGAGGGAGTCAAGGTGAAGCAGGAGGTGCAGCCTTCCCAGTCCCTACCCCTGCCGGCTGGTGAGGTGAGCAGGAGGACCAGTGAGGAGGAGGAGGAGGAGGAAGTCAAGGTGAAGCAGGAGATGCAGCCTTCCCAGTCCCTACCCCTGCCGGCTGGTGAGGTGAGCAGGAGCACCAGTGAGGAGGAGGAGTCAGTAGCGGTCTGCATCAAGGAGAGGGTTCTACACCAAGGAGGTCCCTGGGAGAACGACCAGAACTGCATCAAGGAGAGGGTTCTACACCAAGGAGGTCCCTGGGAGAACAACCAGAACTGCATCAAGGAGAGGGTTCTACACCAAGGAGTTCCCTGGGAGAACGACCAGAACTGCATCAAGGAGAGGGTTCTACACCAAGGAGTTCAGAACAACCAGAAACCACCTTCAGACACCGCTACACTCGACATCTTCTCTGTAGACACTCCCACTCCAATAAACCACCCTCAGGACCAATGGCAGAAGGAGCTGCCTGACTATGCCAACCCATGTCCCCAGGCCAGGCTGGACCAGTCTGGGTTGCCTGAGGAGCCCCAGGGCCCTACCCCTGGCATGGTGGGCATAGTGGGGATGGTGCTCCCCATTCGGCAGAGGTCCCTACAGTCCCCCAAGGCTCCAGAGGACACCACAGACAGAGCACAGCTCCCTGGACAGGACCACTCCTGTTACAGATACTCTACTATACTCTACCCAGGCAGAGCCCATCCTGGACCTGGCACCAATCACCCTGGCACCAATCAACCTGGCATCAAACACCCTGGCACCAATCACCCTGGCACCAATCACCCTGGCACCAACCACCCTGGCACCAATCACCCTGGCACCAACCACCCTGGCACCAACCATCCATGTACCAACCATCCATGCACCAGTCCTGGCACCAACCATCCAGACACCAAACCTGGCACCAACCCTTGCACCAACTCTGTTACCAACCACCCAGGCACCATGTCTGATCTAGCCAAGAAGAAGCTGCTCTCTCAGGTCAATGGGACCGCCTCCGGGCCATCTCTGCCCAATCACTACGCCTTTGGCCCGCCCCCGCCCCTCATCAACACAAGCCTGGCTAATGGCAACGCAGAGGAGTCGGCCAGTCAGCCAATAGCAGGCTGTCAGGGTTCCTGCAGCACAGACACAGCTGTGGTCAAACGTCCGTCTGTCATCCAGCATGCCCAGAGCTTCAAGCCGCTGTTCCACGAGAGAGGGGACAGGAGGGAGGGCCTGAACAGGAACCTAAACAAACCAGGGGAACCCTACTCTTCCTGTGACCTGACCCATCCACCCCCCCAGACTATACACCATCCCCAGCCCCACCCTAACTCTACCTATGACCCCTACCTACTAAGTCCTGACCCCCACCATCCCCAGCCCCACCCTAACTCTACCTATGACCCTTACCTACTAAGTCCTGAGACGCCCCAGCCTGGCCACATTCCCAGATTCCTGCCTGACTTCTCCTCCCCTCCCTACCTCCAGAACCTCCACAGTTTGTACAACCATACAGAGACACACCTCAGCCTCAACCAGGAGCACCTCAGCCAGTTCATCAGCAGCAGGGAGAGGGAGACAGCCTTACCCAGGGACTGTGAGGCCACGCCTGGCCCAGGAGGGCCGGGGTTCCCTTCCTCTAAACACCCCGACACGGTGGGTCTGAGGGGCTACTGTGCCCGTATAAACCCCCTGACCCCCAACCTGACCCCTCACACACTAAGAGACATGACGTCTCTCGTACAGACAACCTCAGAAGACCAACCGACAGACTTAAGTCTTCCCAAGTCCTCTCCTCACAAACCTACCCCCTCCACTGCCACCCCCTCCATTCACGACCACCCCCTCATGCCCCTCCAGGATACTGGGAGGTTCTGTAGAGTCCCCCCCATGACCATGTCCTCCAGCCCCAAACAGCCTGCAGACCCCCAGCCTAACCCCAGGGAGAAGACACTGAACGGCCAGAGAGGAGGATGGGAGGACCAGGGGCTGGGACACAAGATGGAGGAGCTAAACAGACCCATCCTAGGCACCAAGAACACGTCCAGACCCCAGAACAACGTGCGCACGGCGCGCCCGCTGAAGAGGAGTCTGGAGGAGCGGGAGAACGGGCCCCCAGAGAGGAAGATCAGAGCTGTCACTCCCATGCACTCCTCCTCTTCCTCCTCCTCCTGTACAATCAGGGACAGAGACAGGGAGGGCCACTCGGAGCGGAAGGTCAGGACCCCAGCGCTGGAGGGGGTGGTGCCAGCCGACCCCCAGCCAGCCCTGGTCCACAGCCTCCACCTACACATCAACTCCTTCGTGGAAGGACACACGTTCCCCCTCCACTCCTCCCCCGTGTCCCCCGGGGGCCTCTACCCAGAGGCCTTCATCTCTCAGATCCAGGATATGTGTGAGGGCCTGGGCCACCACAGGCCCCTGGGGTACCAGTACCTGAAGAACCAGGCCGGCCTCTCTCCTCTGGTCCCGCCCTTCGCTTTCCACTCCTTCATGATGCAAAGACAGGCCCACAGCCCCGCCCACATGTACCGGCACCCTATGGGAGCCTCGTATGGGGAACTGTTGCATCATGGTCTACACCCCATGTCTTCCATGTCTGCCCTCAACACACAGCAACACCCAGACTTCAGCCCCTCACAGCTCTCTTCTGTCCACCCCAACACCAAACTATCCTAACCCTCCCTTCAGCCCCCCACAGCTCTCCTCCTCTGGGTTACCTGGGTTAACTGGGCCAACTGGGTTAACTGGGCCAAGTGGGCCAACTGGGTTACCTGGGCCAAGTGGGCCAAGTGGGTTACCTGGGCCAACTGGGTTAACTGGGCCAACTGGGTTACCTGGGCCAACTGGGATAACTGGGATAACTGGGTTACCTGGGCCAACTGGGATAACTGGGATAACTGGGTTACCTGGGCCAACTGGGATAACTGGGTTACCTGGGCCAACTGGGTTAACTGGGCCAACTGGGTTAACTGGGACAACTGGGCCAACTGGGTTAACTGGGCCAACTGGGATAACTGGGCCAACTGGGATAACTGGGCCAACTGGGCCAACTGGGCCAACTGGGCCAACTGGGATAACTGGGCCAACTGGGATAACTGGGCCAACTGGGCCAACTGGGTTAACTGGGCCAACTGGGATAACTGGGCCAACTGGGACAACTGGGCCAACTGGGCCAACTGGGTTACCTGGGCCAACTGGGATAACTGGGCCAACTGGGCCAACTGGGACAACTGGGCCAACTGGGCCAACTGGGATAACTGGGCCAACTGGGCCAACTGGGCCAACTGGGCCAACTGGGCCAACTGGGATAACTGGGATAACTGGGTTACCTGGGCCAACTGGGATAACTGGGCCAACTGGGCCAACTGGGCCAACTGGGACAACTGGGCCAACTGGGCCAACTGGGATAACTGGGCCAACTGGGACAACTGGGCCAACTGGGACAACTGGGCCAACTGGGCCAACTGGGATGGCCAATGCAGTGTGGAATGTGTTAAATAAATGACAGAGGTGCTTGTACATACAAAAACAAAAAGGATTATTAGCTGCAACACTTTGTGTTATATTCACTGGCTACTGTAACTGTTGACTGGGTGTTGGAGAGGAGGAGGGAGAGGAGGAGGAGGAGGAGGGAGAGGAGGAAGAGGAGGAGGGGGAGGAGGAGGGGGAGGAGGAGGGAGAGGAGGAAGAGGAGGAGGGGGAGGAGGAAGAGGGAGGAAGAGGAGGAGGGAGGAGGAGGGGGAGGAGGAGGGGGAGGAGGAAGGGGAGGAGGGGGAGGAGGAGGGAGAGGAGGAAGAGGAAGAGGGGGTGGAGGAGGAGGATGTGGGGGAGGAGGAAGAGGAGGAGGGGGAGGAGGAGGGAGAGGAGGAGGAGGAGGAGGGAGAGGAGGTAGAGGAGGAGGGGGAGGAGGAAGAGGAGGAGGGGGAGGAGGAAGAGGAGGAGGAGGAGGAGGAGGGAGAGGAGGAGGAGGAGGAGGGAGAGGAGGAAGAGGAGGAGGGGGAGGAGGAAGAGGAGGAGGGGGAGGAGGAGGGAGAGGAGGAAGAGGAAGAGGGGGTGGAGGAGGAGGATGTGGTGCAATATCAAGGACTACTTTCAGAGTCAGAAACTGACTTTATTTTCTGCAGGTATTTCATTGTGATCTATGTAAACTCAGAGGAAATATTTCAGGAGCTTGGCCACAGTTATTAAAGACTCAGCCGGAACACATTAAGACTTGAGGAGCACTTAGTTAAGCACACAAACCAAGTCCTTTCTGATTGGTTCTAACTGACTGGTCCTTACTGACTGGTTCAACCAGAGGACGCCTGGTCCTTACTGACTGGTCCTTACTGACTGGTTCAACCAGAGGACGCCTGGTCCTTACTGACTGGACCTTACTGACTGGTTCAACCAGAGGACGCCTGGTCCTTACTGACTGGTCCTTACTGACTGGTTCAACCAGAGGACACCTGGTCCTTACTGACTGGTCCTTACTGACTGGTTCAACCAGAGGACGCCTGGTCCTTACTGATTGGTCCTTACTGACTGGTCCTTACTGACTGGTTCAACCAGAGGACGCCTGGTCCTTACTGACTGGTCCTTACTGACTGGTTCAACCAGAGGACAACTAGTCCTTACTGACTGGTCCTTACTGACTGGTTCAACCAGAGGACGCCTGGTCCTTACTGATTGGTTCTTACTGACTGGTCCTTACTGACTGGTTCAACCAGAGGACGCCTGGTCCTTACTGACTGGTTCAACCAGAGGACGCCTGGTCCTTACTGACTGGTTCAACCAGAGGATGCCTGGTCCTTACTGACTGGTCCTTACTGACTGGTTCAACCAGAGGACGCCTGGTCCTTACTGACTGGTTCAACAAGAGGACGCCTGGTCCTTACTGACTGGTTCAACCAGAGGACGCCTGGTCCTTACTGACTGGTTCAACCAGAGGATGCCTGGTCCTTACTGACTGGTCCTTACTGACTGGTTCAACCAGAGGACGCCTGGTCCTTACTGACTGGTCCTTACTGACTGGTTCAACCAGAGGACGCCTGGTCCTTACTGACTGGTCCTTACTGACTGGTTCAACCAGAGGACGCCTGGTCCTTACTGACTGGTCCTTACTGACTGGTTCTCTGAATCTGACATGTTAAAGAAGACTGCGAAGACGACAATCATTTGAAACTGTTTTTCTGAAATTATACAAAACATTTTGACAAAATGTTGTCAGCACAAAAGGTTTGGTTTGAAGAAAACGGAGGGCGGTATTCAATCAAAACCTGTAACTGGATTTCCGTACTTCAAAAAGGAATCCGTAAATCAAACAATCCAAGCCAAGATTCCCACATGTCCATGTTTCCATGTCATCAATAAACCCATGAAACAAAATGAAAATGTATGTTGTTTTAGACTTTCCTTGAAAATGTGGTGACCATTTGTGATTGAATAGTTCCCTAGCAACACAATCTTACCGTGGGTCGTCCATATTTCAGATGTGTGTTGGAAAGGAAAACCACATGTCAGTTCGGGGTAATGTGGATTGGATATTTGCTCCAACAATGTTTGGTGTAACACTCAAGGTTGCTACGTAACGTTTCTTAAATGAGTAATAAACTATTTTATAACGTAACACAGGGCTACAGTCTTTTATTCAAATAAAATAATTAATGTGATCACATTTTTATTTCCACATTTAGCCGTGACTAGAACACTTAGTCTGCATCCCAAATGGGGTCCTGTTACCTAGCGTGCCTTCAGAACGTATTGACTTATTCCACATTTAGCCGTGACTAGAACACTTAGTCCGCATCCCAAATGGGATCCTGTTACCTAGCGTGTCTTCAGAACGTATTGACTTATTCCACATTTAGCCGTGACTAGAACACTTAGTCTGCATCCCAAATGGAGTCCTGTTACCTAGCGTGTCTTCAGAACGTATTGACTTATTCCACACTGTGTTACAACCTGAATTCAAAATGGATTCAATATATATTTTCTGTCACCCATTTACACACAATACCCCATAATGAAAAAGGGAAAACATGTTTGCAAATGTATTGAAAATTAAATACAGAAATATCTAGTTTACATAAATATTCACACCCCTAAGTCCTTACTTTGTAGAAGCACCTTTGGCGGCGATTACAGCTTTGAGTCGTCTTTTGTACTGTATGTATGTCTGCATCAGCTTTGCACATCTGGATATTCTACCATTCTTCCTTGCAGACTTTCTCAGGCTCTGTTAAGTTCGATGGGGAGCGGAAATAAACAGCAATCTTCAAGTCTTTCCACCGATTTTCAATGGTATTCAAGTCTGGGCCACTCAAGGACTTTCACATTATTGTTCTGAAACCATGATTGCTGAAGCCATGAATGCCTCCTACTGGCTGGTCTCTAGTAGGACACTGAGGAGATGGAGCCTCCTACTGGCTGGTCTCTAGTAGGACACTGAGGAGGTGGAGCCTCCTCCTGGCTGGTCTCTAGTAGGACACTGAGGAGGTGGAACCTCCTACTGGCTGGTCTCTAGTAGGACACTGAGGAGGTGGAACCTCCTACTGGCTGGTCTCTAGTAGGACACTGAGGAGGTGGAACCTCCTACTGGCTGGTCTCTAGTAGGACACTGAGGAGGTGGAGCCTCCTACTGGCTGGTCTCTAGTAGGACACTGAGGAGGTGGAACCTCCTACTGGCTGGTCTCTAGTAGGACACTGAGGAGGTGGAACCTCCTACTGGCTGGTCTCTAGTAGGACACTGAGGAGGTGGAGCCTCCTACTGGCTGGTCTCTAGTAGGACACCGAGGAGGTGGAACCTCCTACTGGCTGGTCTCTGGTAGGACACTGAGAAGGTGGAGCCTCCTACTGGCTGGTCTCTAGTAGGACACTGAGGAGGTGGAGCCTCCTACTGGCTGGTCTCTATTAGGACACTGAGGAGGTGGAGCCTCCTACTGGCTGGTCTCTAGCAGGACACTGAAGAGGTGGAACCTCCTACTGGCTGGTCTCTAGTAGGACACTGAGGAGGTGGAGTCTCCTACTGGCTGGACTCTAGTAGGACACTGAGGAGGTGGAGCCTCCTACTGGCTGGTCTCTAGTAGGACACTGAGGAGGTGGAGCCTCCTACTGGCTGGTCTCTAGTAGGACACTGAGGAGGTGGAGCCTCCTACTGGCTGGTCTCTAGTAGGACACTGAGGAGGTGGAGCCTCCTACTGGCTGGTCTCTAGTAGGACACTGAGGAGGTGGAGCCTCCTACTGGCTGGTCTCTAGTAGGACACTGAGGAGGTGGAGCCGGTGAGATGAGTCAGGCACAAGCAGATACGAGTAATGAAAGCAATTTTACTCAAATATATCACAATACACGTCGTATAAATACAAGGCCACACAATACGGACCACAATACAATACACAATTACTCACAAACAAGCATGGGGGAACAGAGGGTTAAATAATGAACAAGTAATTGGGGGATTAAAACCAGGTGTGTAAGACAAAGACAAAACAAATGGAAAATGAAAAGTGGATCGGCGATGGCTAGAAGGCCGGTGACGTCGACCGCCGAACGCCGCCCGAACAAGGAGAGGGACCAACTTTGGCGGAAGTCGTGACACCCTCTCTCTCTTTTCTCTCAATTCAACTCAAAGGGGCTTTATTCTCTCGTGTTTCATGGAAAATGTCTGGCAGCCAAAAACAGCAGAACCATTTCTTACTGTATTACCTTGTCTTTTATACGGGTCTCATGGTGCCAGAATATTAGAGGTACATTTCATGGACGTGTGAGAAACCGTCTGTACTGTCTGTAGGTCTGTCATGTTAGCCTGGTGGTAGAAACCGTCTGTACTGTCTGTAGGTCTGTCATGTTAGCCTGGTAGTAGAAACCGTCTGTACTGTGTCTGTAGGTCTGTCATGTTAGCCTGGTGGTAGAAACCGTCTGTACTGTCTGTAGGTCTGTCATGTTAGCCTGGTGGTAGAAACCGTCTGTACTGTCTGTAGGTCTGTCATGTTAGCCTGGTGGTAGAAACCGTCTGTACTGTGTCTGTAGGTCTGTCATGTTAGCCTGGTGGTAGAAACCGTCTGTACTGTCTGTAGGTCTGTCATGTTAGCCTGGTGGTAGAAACCGTCTGTACTGTCTGTAGGTCTGTCATGTTAGCCTGGTGGTAGAAACCGTCTGTACTGTCTGTAGGTCTGTCATGTTAGCCTGGTAGTAGAAACCGTCTGTACTGTCTGTAGGTCTGTCATGTTAGCCTGGTGGTAGAAACCGTCTGTACTGTCTGTAGGTCTGTCATGTTAGCCTGGTGGTAGAAACCGTCTGTACTGTCTGTAGGTCTGTCATGTTAGCCTGGTGGTAGAAACCGTCTGTACTGTCTGTAGGTCT
>NC_092088.1:107972627-107977627 GCF_045679555.1 Salvelinus alpinus
TCTGCCAACCCGGATGTTTTAGCCGTGTCTGAATCCTGGCTTAGAAAGACCACCAAAAATTCAGACATTTTCATCCCCAATTACAAGATTTTCAGACAAGATAGAACGGCCAAAGGGGGCGGTGTTGCAATCTACTGCAAAGACTGCCTGCAGAGTTCTGTTTTACTATCCAGGTCTGTTCCCAAACAATTTGAACTTCTACTTTTAAAAATCCACCTCTCTAAAAACAAGTCTCTCACCGTTGCCGCCTGCTATAGACCACCCTCTGCCCCCAGCTGTGCTCTGGACACTATATGTGAACTGATTGCCCCCTATCTATCTTCAGAGCTCGTGCTGCTAGGCGACCTAAATTTGAACATGCTCAACACCCCAGCTACCCTACAATCTAAGCTTGATGCCCTCAATCTCACACAAATTATCAATGAACCTACCAGGTACCACCCCAATTCCGTAAACACGGGTACCCTCATAGATATCATCCTAACAAACTTGCCCTCCAAATACACCTCTGCTGTTTTCAACCAAGATCTCAGCGATCACTGCCTCATTGCCTGCATCCGTAATGGGTCAGCGGTCAAACGACCTCCACTCATCACTGTCAAACGCTCCCTGAAACACTTCAGCGAGCAGGCCTTTCTAATCGACCTGGCCGGGGTATCCTGGAAGGATATTGATCTCATCCCGTCAGTAGAGGATGCCTGGTCATTTTTTTTAAATGCCTTCCTCACCATCTTGAATAAGCATGCCCCATTCAAGAAATTTAGAACCAGGAACAGATATAGCCCTTGGTTCTCTCCTGACCTGACTGCCCTTAACCAACAGAAAAACATCCTATGGCGTTCTGCATTAGCATCGAACAGCCCCCGTGATATGCAACTTTTCAGGGAAGCCAGAAACCATTATACACAGGCAGTTAGAACAGCCAAGGCTAGCTTTTTCAAGCAGAAATTTGCTTCCTGCAACACAAATTCAAAAAAGTTCTGGGACACCGTAAAGTCCATGGAGAATAAGAACACCTCCTCCCAGCTTCCAACCGCTCTGAAGATAGGAAACACTGTCACCACCGACAAATCCACTATAATTGAGAATTTCAATAAGCATTTTTCTACGGCTGGCCATGCTTTCCACCTGGCTACCCCTACCCCGGACAACAGCACTGCCCTCCCCTCTGCTACTCGCCCAAGCCTTCCCCATTTCTCTTTCTCCCAAATACAGTCAGCTGATGTTCTAAATGAGCTGCAAAATCTGGACCCTTACAAATCAGCCGGGCTAGATAATCTGGACCCTTTCTTTCTAAAACTATCTGCTGAAATTGTTGCCACCCCTATTACTAGCCTCTTCAACCTCTCTTTCGTGTCGTCTGAGATCCCCAAAGATTGGAAAGCAGCTGCGGTTATCCCCCTCTTCAAAGGGGGGGACACTCTTGACCCTAACTGCTACAGACCTATATCTATCCTACCCTGCCTTTCTAAGGTCTTCGAAAGCCAAGTCAACAAACAGATTACCGACCATTTCGAATCCCACCACACCTTCTCCGCTATGCAATCTGGTTTCAGAGCTGGTCATGGGTGCACCTCAGCCACGCTCAAGGTCATAAACGATATCGTAACCGCCATCGATAGGAAACAATACTGTGCAGCCGTATTCATTGACCTGGCCAAGGCTTTTGACTCTGTCAATCACCACATCCTCATCGGCAGACTCGACAGCCTTGGTTTCTCTAATGATTGCCTCGCCTGGTTCACCAACTACTTCTCTGATCGAGTTCAGTGTGTCAAATCGGAGGGTCTGTTGTCCGGGCCTCTGGCAGTCTCTATGGGGGTGCCACAGGGTTCAATTCTTGGACCGACTCTCTTCTCTGTATACATCAATGATGTCGCTCTTGCTGCTGGTGATTCTCTGATCCACCTCTACGCAGACGACACTATTCGGTATACTTCTGGCCCTTCTTTTGACACTGTGTTAACAACCCTCCAGGCGAGCTTCAATGCCATACAACTCTCCTTCCGTGGCCTCCAACTGCTCTTAAATACAAGTAAAACTAAATGCATGCTCTTCAACCGATCGCTGCCTGCTCCTGCCCGCCTGTCCAACATCACTACTTTGGACGGCTCTGACTTAGAATATGTGGACAACTACAAATACCTAGGTGTCTGGTTAGACTGTAAACTCTCCTTCCAGACTCACATCAAACATCTCCAATCCAAAGTCAAATCTAGAATTGGCTTCCTATTCCGCAACAAAGCATCCTTTACTCATGCTGCCAAACATACCCTTGTAAAACTGACCATCCTACCAATCCTCGACTTCGGTGATGTCATTTACAAAATAGCCTCCAAAACCCTACTCAATAAATTGGATGCAGTCTATCACAGTGCCATCCGTTTTGTCACCAAAGCCCCATATACTACCCACCACTGCGACCTGTACACTCTCGTTGGCTGGCCCTCGCTTCATACTCGTCGCCAAACCCACTGGTTCCAGGTCATCTACAAGACCCTGCTAGGTAAAGTCCCCCCTTATCTCAGCTCGCTGGTCACCATAGCAGCACCTACCTGTAGCACGCGCTCCAGCAGGTATATCTCTCTAGTCACCCCCAAAACCAATTCTTCCTTTGGACGCCTCTCCTTCCAGTTCTCTGCTGCCAATGACTGGAACGAACTACAAAAATCTCTGAAACTGGAAACACTTATCTCCCTCACTAGCTTTAAGCACCAGCTGTCAGAGCAGCTCATAGATTACTGCACCTGTACATAACCCATCTACAATTTAGCCCAAACAACTACCTCTTTACCTACTGTATTTATTTATTAATTTATTTTGCTCCTTTGCACCCCATCATCTCTGTCTCTACTTTGCACTTTCTTCCACTGCAAACCAACCATTCCAGTGTTTTTTAGTTTTTATTTTACTTGCTGTGTTGTATTCACTTCGCCTCCATGGCCTTTTTATATTTTTATTTATTTATACATATATTTGTTTGCCTTCACCTCCCTTATCTCACCTCACTTGCTCTCATTGTATATAGACTTATTTTTTTCACTGTATTATTGACTATATGTTTGTCTTACTCCATGTGTAACTATGTGTTGTTGTATGTGTCGAACTGCTTTGCTTTATCTTGGCCAGGTCGCAATTGTAAATGAGAACGTGTTCTCAATTTGCCTACCTGGTTAAATAAAGGTTAAATAAAAATAAAAAAATAAAAAAAACAACATCACAGAGCAGGTAAATCACTATGTTGAGTCTTCAACAGGAAGCTGTTCTATAACCCAACATCACAGAGCAGGTAAATCACTATGTTGAGTCTTCAACAGGAAGCTGCTCTATAACCCAACACCACAGAGCAGGTAAATCACTATGTTGAGTCTTCAACAGGAAGCTGTTTTATAACCCAACACCACAGAGCAGGTAAATCACTATGTTGAGTCTTCAACAGGAAGCTGCTCTATAACCCAACACCACAGAGCAGGTAAATCACTATGTTGAGTCTTCAACAGGAAGCTGTTCTATAACCCAACATCACAGAGCAGGTAAATCACTATGTTGAGTCTCCAACAGGAAGCTGCTCTATAACCCAACACCACAGAGCAGGTAAATCACGATGTTGAGTCTTCAACAGGAAGCTGCTCTATGACCCTAACCCTAACACTGTCAACCAAGAGTCAAGACTACATTACCCATCCCCCAACACTGTCAACCAGGAGTCAAGACTACATTACCCATCCCCAACACTGTCAACCAAGAGTCAAGACTACATTACCCATCCCCCAACACTGTCAACCAAGAGTCAAGACTACATTACCCATCCCCCAACACTGTCAACCAGGAGCCAAGACTACATTACCCATCCCCCAACACTGTCAACCAAGAGTCAAGACTACATTACCCATCCCCCAACACTGTCAACCAAGAGTCAAGACTACATTACCCATCCCCCAACACTGTCAACCAAGAGTCAAGACTACATTACCCATCCCCCCACACTGTCAACCAGGAGTCAAGACTACATTACCCATCCCCCAACACTGTCAACCAGGAGTCAAGACTACATTACCCATCCCCCAATACGGTCAACCAAGAGTCAAGACTACATTACCCATCCCCCAACACTGTCAACCAGGAGTCAAGACTACATTACCCATCCCCCAACACTGTCAACCAGGAGTCAAGACTACATTACCCATCCCCCAACACTGTCAACCAAGAGTGAAGACTACATTACCCATCCCCCAACACTGTCAACCAAGAGTCAAGACTACATTACCCATCCCCCAACACTGTCAACCAAGAGTCAAGACTACATTACCCATCCCCCAACACTGTCAACCAGGAGTCAAGACTACATTACCCATCCCCCAACACTGTCAACCAAGAGTCAAGACTACATTACCCATCCCCCAACACTTTCAACCAAGAGTGAAGACTACATTACCCATCCCCCAACACTGTCAACCAGGAGTCAAGACTACATTACCCATCCCCCAACACTGTCAACCAAGAGTGAAGACTACATTACCCATCCCCCAACACTGTCAACCAAGAGTCAAGAGTACATTACCCATCCCCCAACACTGTCAACCAAGAGTCAAGACTACATTACCCATCCCCCAACACTGTCAATCAGGAGTCTACAGTCAATCAGGAGTCAACACTACATTACCCATCCCCGAACACTGTCAACCAAGTGTCGAGACTACATTACCCATCCCCCAACACGGTCAACCAAGTGTCGAGACTACATTACCCATCCCCCAACACTGTCAACCAAGAGTCAAGACTACATTACCCATCCCCCAACACTGTCAACCAAGAGTCAAGACTACATTACCCATCCCCCAACACTGTCAACCAAGAGTCAAGACTACATTACCCATCCCCCAACACTGTCAATCAGGAGTCAAGACTACATTACCCATCCCCCAACACTGTCAACCAAGAGTGAAGACTACATTACCCATCCCCCAACACTGTCAACCAAGGGTCAAGACTACATTACC
>NC_092088.1:107980127-108007627 GCF_045679555.1 Salvelinus alpinus
CTTCTGCCCTCCCTTCTCCCCTCCCCTCTCCTCTCCTCTGCCCTCCCTTCTCCCCTCCCCTCTCCTCTCCTCTTCTGCCCTCCCTTCTCCCCTCCCCTCTCCTCTCCTCTTCTGCCCTGCCCTTCTCTCCCCTCTCCCCTCTCCTCTTCTGCCCTGCCCCCCTCTCCCCTCCCCTCCCCTCCCCTCCCCCCCCCTCTCCTCTCCTCTCCTCTCCTCTCCTCTCCTCTCCTCTCCTCTCCTCTCCTCTCCTCTTCTGCCCTCCTCTTCTCTCTTCTCTCCACCCTAGTTTCCCTATGTAGTGCACTCCTTGTTGCACTACTTTTGTCCTATAGTGAATAGTGTGCCATTTGGGACTTATCCTGGGTCTTGGGCTCTATGGAGAGAGGGGATTGGATACACCCTTCATCAGCTATGACACCATCACTACACATACTCGCTCACTGGAGCATAATGTGAGGCTTGTTCCCCTTCGTCTGGACTGCCTCGTTAATCCACTTGATATATTGAAAGATATGGCCGAGACTCTTTCCTATGATGGTTGTTTCCTCTACAAACATGAGGTTCCGTTTCTCGTCCTTCCTTTGTTCTATTCTTCATTTGATTGCTTTGACATTTAGATGAATGGAGGAATTTACAGTCCTCTCATTGGGTGAGAGACGTTGACTGTCATAACCAGCATGACGTTACCCTACATGACCACCAGGTGTCATTCATGAGCTATAACATTTTATTTTGGGATTCAGTAGACTCTCAAATCAAATCAAACTTTATTTGTCACGTGCCGAATACAACAAGTGTAGACCTTACCGTGAAATGCTTACTTACAAGACATTAACCAACAGTGCAGCTCAAGAAAGAGTTAGGAAAATATTTACCAAGTTAACTAAAGTAAAACATAATAATGACAAGACGTCAGGGGATATGCTACAGCAAGACAATAGAATATTGTAATATACTGTAGAATACTATAATAAATACTACAGTATTATCCTATACTATAGTATTTATATGATAGTATACCTACATGCACAGTACATATTACCTCAAGTATTCAGACCCCTTTTGACTTTTTCCACATTTTGTTACGTTACAGCCTTATTCTAAAATTGATTGTTTTTAATTGTCAACACCATGTGGTGATGAGAGAGGGACTAGTCCTTCAGTTTGGGACATCTGGACACCATGTGGTGATGAGAGAGAGACTAGTCCTTCAGTTTGGGACATCTGGACACCATGTGGTGATGAGAGAGAGACTAGTCCTTCAGTTTGGGACATCTGGACACCATGTGGTGATGAGAGAGAGACTAGTCCTTCAGTTTGGGACATCTGGACACCATGTGGTGATGAGAGAGAGACTAGTCCTTCAGTTTGGGACATCTGGACACCATGTGGTGATGAGAGACTAGTCCTTCAGTTTGGGACATCTAGACACCATGTGGGGATGAGAGAGAGACTAGTCCTTCAGTTTGGGACATCTGGACACCATGTGGTGATGAGAGAGAGACTAGTCCTTCAGTTTGGGACATCTGGACACCATGTGGTGATGAGAGACTAGTCCTTCAGTTTGGGACATCTGGACACCATGTGGTGATGAGAGAGAGACTAGTCCTTCAGTTTGGGACATCTGGACACCATGTGGGGATGAGAGAGAGACTAGTCCTTCAGTTTGGGACATCTGGACACCATGTGGTGATGAGAGACTAGTCCTTCAGTTTGGGACATCTGGACACCATGTGGTGATGAGAGAGAGACTAGTCCTTCAGTTTGGGACATCTGGATACCATGTGGTGATGAGAGAGAGACTAGTCCTTCAGTTTGGGACATCTGGACACCATGTGGTGATGAGAGAGAGACTAGTCCTTCAGTTTGGGACATCTGGACACCATGTGGTGATGAGAGAGAGACTAGTCCTTCAGTTTGGGACATCTGGACACCATGTGGTGATGAGAGACTAGTCCTTCAGTTTGGGACATCTAGACACCATGTGGTGATGAGAGAGAGACTAGTCCTTCAGTTTGGGACATCTAGACACCATGTGGTGATGAGAGACTAGTCCTTCAGTTTGGGACATCTGGACACCATGTGGTGATGAGAGACTAGTCCTTCAGTTTGGGACATCTGGACACCATGTGGTGATGAGAGACTAGTCCTTCAGTTTGGGACATCTGGACACCATGTGGTGATGAGAGAGAGACTAGTCCTTCAGTTTGGGACATCTGGACACCATGTGGTGATGAGAGAGAGACTAGTCCTTCAGTTTGGGACATCTGGACACCATGTGGTGATGAGAGACTAGTCCTTCAGTTTGGGACATCTGGACACCATGTGGTGATGAGAGACTAGTCCTTCAGTTTGGGACATCTGGACACCATGTGGTGATGAGAGACTAGTCCTTCAGTTTGGGACATCTGGACACCATGTGGTGATGAGAGACTAGTCCTTCAGTTTGGGACATCTGGACACCATGTGGTGATGAGAGAGAGACTAGTCCTTCAGTTTGGGACATCTGGACACCATGTGGTGATGAGAGAGAGACTAGTCCTTCAGTTTGGGACATCTGGACACCATGTGGTGATGAGAGAGAGACTAGTCCTTCAGTTTGGGACATCTGGACACCATGTGGTGATGAGAGACTAGTCCTTCAGTTTGGGACATCTGGACACCATGTGGTGATGAGAGAGAGACTAGTCCTTCAGTTTGGGACATCTGGACACCATGTGGTGATGAGAGAGAGACTAGTCCTTCAGTTTGGGACATCTAGACACCATGTGGTGATGAGAGAGAGACTAGTCCTTCAGTTTGGGACATCTGGACACCATGTGGTGATGAGAGAGAGACTAGTCCTTCAGTTTGGGACATCTGGACACCATGTGGTGATGAGAGAGAGACTAGTCCTTCAGTTTGGGACATCTGGACACCATGTGGTGATGAGAGACTAGTCCTTCAGTTTGGGACATCTGGACACCATGTGGTGATGAGAGAGAGACTAGTCCTTCAGTTTGGGACATCTAGACACCATGTGGTGATGAGAGAGAGACTAGTCCTTCAGTTTGGGACATCTGGACACCATGTGGTGATGAGAGAGAGACTAGTCCTTCAGTTTGGGACATCTGGACACCATGTGGTGATGAGAGACTAGTCCTTCAGTTTGGGACATCTAGACACCATGTGGTGATGAGAGAGAGACTAGTCCTTCAGTTTGGGACATCTGGACACCATGTGGTGATGAGAGACTAGTCCTTCAGTTTGGGACATCTGGACACCATGTGGTGATGAGAGACTAGTCCTTCAGTTTGGGACATCTGGACACCATGTGGTGATGAGAGAGAGACTAGTCCTTCAGTTTGGGACATCTGGACACCATGTGGTGATGAGAGAGAGACTAGTCCTTCAGTTTGGGACATCTGGACACCATGTGGTGATGAGAGACTAGTCCTTCAGTTTGGGACATCTGGACACCATGTGGTGATGAGAGACTAGTCCTTCAGTTTGGGACATCTGGACACCATGTGGTGATGAGAGACTAGTCCTTCAGTTTGGGACATCTGGACACCATGTGGTGATGAGAGACTAGTCCTTCAGTTTGGGACATCTGGACACCATGTGGTGATGAGAGAGAGACTAGTCCTTCAGTTTGGGACATCTGGACACCATGTGGTGATGAGAGAGAGACTAGTCCTTCAGTTTGGGACATCTGGACACCATGTGGTGATGAGAGAGAGACTAGTCCTTCAGTTTGGGACATCTAGACACCATGTGGTGATGAGAGAGAGACTAGTCCTTCAGTTTGGGACATCTGGACACCATGTGGTGATGAGAGAGAGACTAGTCCTTCAGTTTGGGACATCTGGACACCATGTGGTGATGAGAGAGAGACTAGTCCTTCAGTTTGGGACATCTGGACACCATGTGGTGATGAGAGAGAGACTAGTCCTTCAGTTTGGGACATCTGGACACCATGTGGTGATGAGAGACTAGTCCTTCAGTTTGGGACATCTGGACACCATGTGGTGATGAGAGAGAGACTAGTCCTTCAGTTTGGGACATCTGGACACCATGTGGTGATGAGAGAGAGACTAGTCCTTCAGTTTGGGACATCTAGACACCATGTGGTGATGAGAGACTAGTCCTTCAGTTTGGGACATCTGGACACCATGTGGTGATGAGAGACTAGTCCTTCAGTTTGGGACATCTGGACACCATGTGGTGATGAGAGAGAGACTAGTCCTTCAGTTTGGGACATCTGGATACCATGTGGTGATGAGAGACTAGTCCTTCAGTTTGGGACATCTGGACACCATGTGGTGATGAGAGAGAGACTAGTCCTTCAGTTTGGGACATCTGGACACCATGTGGTGATGAGAGACTAGTCCTTCAGTTTGGGACATCTGGACACCATGTGGTGATGAGAGAGAGACTAGTCCTTCAGTTTGGGACATCTGGACACCATGTGGTGATGAGAGAGAGACTAGTCCTTCAGTTTGGGACATCTGGACACCATGTGGTGATGAGAGACTAGTCCTTCAGTTTGGGACATCTAGACACCATGTGGTGATGAGAGAGAGACTAGTCCTTCAGTTTGGGACATCTGGACACCATGTGGTGATGAGAGACTAGTCCTTCAGTTTGGGACATCTGGACACCATGTGGTGATGAGAGACTAGTCCTTCAGTTTGGGACATCTGGACACCATGTGGTGATGAGAGACTAGTCCTTCAGTTTGGGACATCTGGACACCATGTGGTGATGAGAGAGAGACTAGTCCTTCAGTTTGGGACATCTGGACACCATGTGGTGATGAGAGAGAGACTAGTCCTTCAGTTTGGGACATCTGGACACCATGTGGTGATGAGAGACTAGTCCTTCAGTTTGGGACATCTGGACACCATGTGGTGATGAGAGACTAGTCCTTCAGTTTGGGACATCTGGACACCATGTGGTGATGAGAGACTAGTCCTTCAGTTTGGGACATCTGGACACCATGTGGTGATGAGAGACTAGTCCTTCAGTTTGGGACATCTGGACACCATGTGGTGATGAGAGAGAGACTAGTCCTTCAGTTTGGGACATCTGGACACCATGTGGTGATGAGAGACTAGTCCTTCAGTTTGGGACATCTAGACACCATGTGGTGATGAGAGAGAGACTAGTCCTTCAGTTTGGGACATCTGGACACCATGTGGTGATGAGAGACTAGTCCTTCAGTTTGGGACATCTGGACACCATGTGGTGATGAGAGACTAGTCCTTCAGTTTGGGACATCTGGACACCATGTGGTGATGAGAGACTAGTCCTTCAGTTTGGGACATCTGGACACCATGTGGTGATGAGAGACTAGTCCTTCAGTTTGGGACATCTGGACACCATGTGGTGATGAGAGAGAGACTAGTCCTTCAGTTTGGGACATCTGGACACCATGTGGTGATGAGAGAGAGACTAGTCCTTCAGTTTGGGACATCTGGACACCATGTGGTGATGAGAGACTAGTCCTTCAGTTTGGGACATCTGGACACCATGTGGTGATGAGAGACTAGTCCTTCAGTTTGGGACATCTGGACACCATGTGGTGATGAGAGACTAGTCCTTCAGTTTGGGACATCTGGACACCATGTGGTGATGAGAGACTAGTCCTTCAGTTTGGGACATCTGGACACCATGTGGTGATGAGAGAGAGACTAGTCCTTCAGTTTGGGACATCTGGACACCATGTGGTGATGAGAGAGAGACTAGTCCTTCAGTTTGGGACATCTGGACACCATGTGGTGATGAGAGAGAGACTAGTCCTTCAGTTTGGGACATCTGGACACCATGTGGTGATGAGAGACTAGTCCTTCAGTTTGGGACATCTGGACACCATGTGGTGATGAGAGAGAGACTAGTCCTTCAGTTTGGGACATCTGGACACCATGTGGTGATGAGAGAGAGACTAGTCCTTCAGTTTGGGACATCTAGACACCATGTGGTGATGAGAGAGAGACTAGTCCTTCAGTTTGGGACATCTGGACACCATGTGGTGATGAGAGAGAGACTAGTCCTTCAGTTTGGGACATCTGGACACCATGTGGTGATGAGAGAGAGACTAGTCCTTCAGTTTGGGACATCTGGACACCATGTGGTGATGAGAGACTAGTCCTTCAGTTTGGGACATCTGGACACCATGTGGTGATGAGAGAGAGACTAGTCCTTCAGTTTGGGACATCTAGACACCATGTGGTGATGAGAGAGAGACTAGTCCTTCAGTTTGGGACATCTGGACACCATGTGGTGATGAGAGAGAGACTAGTCCTTCAGTTTGGGACATCTGGACACCATGTGGTGATGAGAGACTAGTCCTTCAGTTTGGGACATCTAGACACCATGTGGTGATGAGAGAGAGACTAGTCCTTCAGTTTGGGACATCTGGACACCATGTGGTGATGAGAGACTAGTCCTTCAGTTTGGGACATCTGGACACCATGTGGTGATGAGAGACTAGTCCTTCAGTTTGGGACATCTGGACACCATGTGGTGATGAGAGAGAGACTAGTCCTTCAGTTTGGGACATCTGGACACCATGTGGTGATGAGAGAGAGACTAGTCCTTCAGTTTGGGACATCTGGACACCATGTGGTGATGAGAGACTAGTCCTTCAGTTTGGGACATCTGGACACCATGTGGTGATGAGAGACTAGTCCTTCAGTTTGGGACATCTGGACACCATGTGGTGATGAGAGACTAGTCCTTCAGTTTGGGACATCTGGACACCATGTGGTGATGAGAGACTAGTCCTTCAGTTTGGGACATCTGGACACCATGTGGTGATGAGAGAGAGACTAGTCCTTCAGTTTGGGACATCTGGACACCATGTGGTGATGAGAGAGAGACTAGTCCTTCAGTTTGGGACATCTGGACACCATGTGGTGATGAGAGAGAGACTAGTCCTTCAGTTTGGGACATCTAGACACCATGTGGTGATGAGAGAGAGACTAGTCCTTCAGTTTGGGACATCTGGACACCATGTGGTGATGAGAGAGAGACTAGTCCTTCAGTTTGGGACATCTGGACACCATGTGGTGATGAGAGAGAGACTAGTCCTTCAGTTTGGGACATCTGGACACCATGTGGTGATGAGAGAGAGACTAGTCCTTCAGTTTGGGACATCTGGACACCATGTGGTGATGAGAGACTAGTCCTTCAGTTTGGGACATCTGGACACCATGTGGTGATGAGAGAGAGACTAGTCCTTCAGTTTGGGACATCTGGACACCATGTGGTGATGAGAGAGAGACTAGTCCTTCAGTTTGGGACATCTAGACACCATGTGGTGATGAGAGACTAGTCCTTCAGTTTGGGACATCTGGACACCATGTGGTGATGAGAGACTAGTCCTTCAGTTTGGGACATCTGGACACCATGTGGTGATGAGAGAGAGACTAGTCCTTCAGTTTGGGACATCTGGATACCATGTGGTGATGAGAGACTAGTCCTTCAGTTTGGGACATCTGGACACCATGTGGTGATGAGAGAGAGACTAGTCCTTCAGTTTGGGACATCTGGACACCATGTGGTGATGAGAGACTAGTCCTTCAGTTTGGGACATCTGGACACCATGTGGTGATGAGAGAGAGACTAGTCCTTCAGTTTGGGACATCTGGACACCATGTGGTGATGAGAGAGAGACTAGTCCTTCAGTTTGGGACATCTGGACACCATGTGGTGATGAGAGACTAGTCCTTCAGTTTGGGACATCTAGACACCATGTGGTGATGAGAGAGAGACTAGTCCTTCAGTTTGGGACATCTGGACACCATGTGGTGATGAGAGACTAGTCCTTCAGTTTGGGACATCTGGACACCATGTGGTGATGAGAGACTAGTCCTTCAGTTTGGGACATCTGGACACCATGTGGTGATGAGAGACTAGTCCTTCAGTTTGGGACATCTGGACACCATGTGGTGATGAGAGAGAGACTAGTCCTTCAGTTTGGGACATCTGGACACCATGTGGTGATGAGAGAGAGACTAGTCCTTCAGTTTGGGACATCTGGACACCATGTGGTGATGAGAGACTAGTCCTTCAGTTTGGGACATCTGGACACCATGTGGTGATGAGAGACTAGTCCTTCAGTTTGGGACATCTGGACACCATGTGGTGATGAGAGACTAGTCCTTCAGTTTGGGACATCTGGACACCATGTGGTGATGAGAGACTAGTCCTTCAGTTTGGGACATCTAGACACCATGTGGTGATGAGAGAGAGACTAGTCCTTCAGTTTGGGACATCTGGACACCATGTGGTGATGAGAGAGAGACTAGTCCTTCAGTTTGGGACATCTGGACACCATGTGGTGATGAGAGAGAGACTAGTCCTTCAGTTTGGGACATCTGGACACCATGTGGTGATGAGAGACTAGTCCTTCAGTTTGGGACATCTGGACACCATGTGGTGATGAGAGAGAGACTAGTCCTTCAGTTTGGGACATCTAGACACCATGTGGTGATGAGAGAGAGACTAGTCCTTCAGTTTGGGACATCTGGACACCATGTGGTGATGAGAGAGAGACTAGTCCTTCAGTTTGGGACATCTGGACACCATGTGGTGATGAGAGACTAGTCCTTCAGTTTGGGACATCTAGACACCATGTGGTGATGAGAGAGAGACTAGTCCTTCAGTTTGGGACATCTGGACACCATGTGGTGATGAGAGACTAGTCCTTCAGTTTGGGACATCTGGACACCATGTGGTGATGAGAGACTAGTCCTTCAGTTTGGGACATCTGGACACCATGTGGTGATGAGAGAGAGACTAGTCCTTCAGTTTGGGACATCTGGACACCATGTGGTGATGAGAGAGAGACTAGTCCTTCAGTTTGGGACATCTGGACACCATGTGGTGATGAGAGACTAGTCCTTCAGTTTGGGACATCTGGACACCATGTGGTGATGAGAGACTAGTCCTTCAGTTTGGGACATCTGGACACCATGTGGTGATGAGAGACTAGTCCTTCAGTTTGGGACATCTGGACACCATGTGGTGATGAGAGACTAGTCCTTCAGTTTGGGACATCTGGACACCATGTGGTGATGAGAGAGAGACTAGTCCTTCAGTTTGGGACATCTGGACACCATGTGGTGATGAGAGAGAGACTAGTCCTTCAGTTTGGGACATCTGGACACCATGTGGTGATGAGAGAGAGACTAGTCCTTCAGTTTGGGACATCTAGACACCATGTGGTGATGAGAGAGAGACTAGTCCTTCAGTTTGGGACATCTGGACACCATGTGGTGATGAGAGAGAGACTAGTCCTTCAGTTTGGGACATCTGGACACCATGTGGTGATGAGAGAGAGACTAGTCCTTCAGTTTGGGACATCTGGACACCATGTGGTGATGAGAGAGAGACTAGTCCTTCAGTTTGGGACATCTGGACACCATGTGGTGATGAGAGACTAGTCCTTCAGTTTGGGACATCTGGACACCATGTGGTGATGAGAGAGAGACTAGTCCTTCAGTTTGGGACATCTGGACACCATGTGGTGATGAGAGAGAGACTAGTCCTTCAGTTTGGGACATCTAGACACCATGTGGTGATGAGAGACTAGTCCTTCAGTTTGGGACATCTGGACACCATGTGGTGATGAGAGACTAGTCCTTCAGTTTGGGACATCTGGACACCATGTGGTGATGAGAGAGAGACTAGTCCTTCAGTTTGGGACATCTGGATACCATGTGGTGATGAGAGACTAGTCCTTCAGTTTGGGACATCTGGACACCATGTGGTGATGAGAGAGAGACTAGTCCTTCAGTTTGGGACATCTGGACACCATGTGGTGATGAGAGACTAGTCCTTCAGTTTGGGACATCTGGACACCATGTGGTGATGAGAGAGAGACTAGTCCTTCAGTTTGGGACATCTGGACACCATGTGGTGATGAGAGAGAGACTAGTCCTTCAGTTTGGGACATCTGGACACCATGTGGTGATGAGAGACTAGTCCTTCAGTTTGGGACATCTAGACACCATGTGGTGATGAGAGAGAGACTAGTCCTTCAGTTTGGGACATCTGGACACCATGTGGTGATGAGAGACTAGTCCTTCAGTTTGGGACATCTGGACACCATGTGGTGATGAGAGACTAGTCCTTCAGTTTGGGACATCTGGACACCATGTGGTGATGAGAGACTAGTCCTTCAGTTTGGGACATCTGGACACCATGTGGTGATGAGAGAGAGACTAGTCCTTCAGTTTGGGACATCTGGACACCATGTGGTGATGAGAGAGAGACTAGTCCTTCAGTTTGGGACATCTGGACACCATGTGGTGATGAGAGACTAGTCCTTCAGTTTGGGACATCTGGACACCATGTGGTGATGAGAGACTAGTCCTTCAGTTTGGGACATCTGGACACCATGTGGTGATGAGAGACTAGTCCTTCAGTTTGGGACATCTGGACACCATGTGGTGATGAGAGACTAGTCCTTCAGTTTGGGACATCTGGACACCATGTGGTGATGAGAGAGAGACTAGTCCTTCAGTTTGGGACATCTGGACACCATGTGGTGATGAGAGACTAGTCCTTCAGTTTGGGACATCTAGACACCATGTGGTGATGAGAGAGAGACTAGTCCTTCAGTTTGGGACATCTGGACACCATGTGGTGATGAGAGACTAGTCCTTCAGTTTGGGACATCTGGACACCATGTGGTGATGAGAGACTAGTCCTTCAGTTTGGGACATCTGGACACCATGTGGTGATGAGAGACTAGTCCTTCAGTTTGGGACATCTGGACACCATGTGGTGATGAGAGAGAGACTAGTCCTTCAGTTTGGGACATCTGGACACCATGTGGTGATGAGAGAGAGACTAGTCCTTCAGTTTGGGACATCTGGACACCATGTGGTGATGAGAGACTAGTCCTTCAGTTTGGGACATCTGGACACCATGTGGTGATGAGAGACTAGTCCTTCAGTTTGGGACATCTGGACACCATGTGGTGATGAGAGACTAGTCCTTCAGTTTGGGACATCTGGACACCATGTGGTGATGAGAGACTAGTCCTTCAGTTTGGGACATCTGGACACCATGTGGTGATGAGAGAGAGACTAGTCCTTCAGTTTGGGACATCTGGACACCATGTGGTGATGAGAGAGAGACTAGTCCTTCAGTTTGGGACATCTGGACACCATGTGGTGATGAGAGAGAGACTAGTCCTTCAGTTTGGGACATCTGGATACCATGTGGTGATGAGAGACTAGTCCTTCAGTTTGGGACATCTGGACACCATGTGGTGATGAGAGAGACACTAGTCCTTCAGTTTGGGACATCTGGACACCATGTGGTGATGAGAGACTAGTCCTTCAGTTTGGGACATCTGGACACCATGTGGTGATGAGAGACAGACTAGTCCTTCAGTTTGGGACATCTGGACACCATGTGGTGATGAGAGACTAGTCCTTCAGTTTGGGACATCTGGACACCATGTGGTGATGAGAGACTAGTCCTTCAGTTTGGGACATCTGGACACCATGTGGTGATGAGAGAGAGACTAGTCCTTCAGTTTGGGACATCTAGACACCATGTGGTGATGAGAGAGAGACTAGTCCTTCAGTTTGGGACATCTGGACACCATGTGGTGATGAGAGACTAGTCCTTCAGTTTGGGACATCTGGACACCATGTGGTGATGAGAGACTAGTCCTTCAGTTTGGGACATCTGGACACCATGTGGTGATGAGAGACTAGTCCTTCAGTTTGGGACATCTGGACACCATGTGGTGATGAGAGAGAGACTAGTCCTTCAGTTTGGGACATCTGGACACCATGTGGTGATGAGAGAGAGACTAGTCCTTCAGTTTGGGACATCTGGATACCATGTGGTGATGAGAGAGAGACTAGTCCTTCAGTTTGGGACATCTAGACACCATGTGGTGATGAGAGACTAGTCCTTCAGTTTGGGACATCTGGACACCATGTGGTGATGAGAGAGAGACTAGTCCTTCAGTTTGGGACATCTGGACACCATGTGGTGATGACAGACTAGTCCTTCAGTTTGGGACATCTGGACACCATGTGGTGATGAGAGAGAGACTAGTCCTTCAGTTTGGGACATCTGGACACCATGTGGTGATGAGAGAGAGACTAGTCCTTCAGTTTGGGACATCTGGACACCATGTGGTGATGAGAGAGAGACTAGTCCTTCAGTTTGGGACATCTGGACACCATGTGGTGATGAGAGAGAGACTAGTCCTTCAGTTTGGGACATCTGGACACCATGTGGTGATGAGAGAGAGACTAGTCCTTCAGTTTGGGACATCTGGACACCATGTGGTGATGAGAGAGAGACTAGTCCTTCAGTTTGGGACATCTGGACACCATGTGGTGATGAGAGAGAGACTAGTCCTTCAGTTTGGGACATCTGGACACCATGTGGTGATGAGAGAGAGACTAGTCCTTCAGTTTGGGACATCTGGACACCATGTGGGGATGAGAGACTAGTCCTTCAGTTTGGGACATCTGGACACCATGTGGTGATGAGAGAGAGACTAGTCCTTCAGTTTGGGACATCTGGACACCATGTGGTGATGAGAGAGACTAGTCCTTCAGTTTGGGACATCTGGACACCATGTGGTGATGAGAGAGAGACTAGTCCTTCAGTTTGGGACATCTGGACACCATGTGGTGATGAGAGAGAGACTAGTCCTTCAGTTTGGGACATCTAGACACCATGTGGTGATGAGAGACTAGTCCTTCAGTTTGGGACATCTGGACACCATGTGGTGATGAGAGAGAGACTAGTCCTTCAGTTTGGGACATCTGGACACCATGTGGTGATGAGAGAGAGACTAGTCCTTCAGTTTGGGACATCTGGACACCATGTGGTGATGAGAGAGAGACTAGTCCTTCAGTTTGGGACATCTAGACACCATGTGGTGATGAGAGACTAGTCCTTCAGTTTGGGACATCTGGACACCATGTGGGGATGAGAGACTAGTCCTTCAGTTTGGGACATCTGGACACCATGTGGTGATGAGAGACTAGTCCTTCAGTTTGGGACATCTGGACACCATGTGGTGATGAGAGACTAGTCCTTCAGTTTGGGACATCTAGACACCATGTGGTGATGAGAGACTAGTCCTTCAGTTTGGGACATCTGGACACCATGTGGTGATGAGAGACTAGTCCTTCAGTTTGGGACATCTGGACACCATGTGGTGATGAGAGACTAGTCCTTCAGTTTGGGACATCTGGACACCATGTGGTGATGAGAGACTAGTCCTTCAGTTTGGGACATCTGGACACCATGTGGTGATGAGAGAGAGACTAGTCCTTCAGTTTGGGACATCTGGACACCATGTGGTGATGAGAGAGAGACTAGTCCTTCAGTTTGGGACATCTAGACACCATGTGGTGATGAGAGACTAGTCCTTCAGTTTGGGACATCTGGACACCATGTGGTGATGAGAGAGAGACTAGTCCTTCAGTTTGGGACATCTGGACACCATGTGGTGATGAGAGAGAGACTAGTCCTTCAGTTTGGGACATCTGGACACCATGTGGTGATGAGAGAGAGACTAGTCCTTCAGTTTGGGACATCTAGACACCATGTGGTGATGAGAGACTAGTCCTTCAGTTTGGGACATCTGGACACCATGTGGTGATGAGAGACTAGTCCTTCAGTTTGGGACATCTGGACACCATGTGGTGATGAGAGAGAGACTAGTCCTTCAGTTTGGGACATCTGGATACCATGTGGTGATGAGAGACTAGTCCTTCAGTTTGGGACATCTGGACACCATGTGGTGATGAGAGAGAGACTAGTCCTTCAGTTTGGGACATCTGGACACCATGTGGTGATGAGAGACTAGTCCTTCAGTTTGGGACATCTGGACACCATGTGGTGATGAGAGAGAGACTAGTCCTTCAGTTTGGGACATCTGGACACCATGTGGTGATGAGAGAGAGACTAGTCCTTCAGTTTGGGACATCTGGACACCATGTGGTGATGAGAGACTAGTCCTTCAGTTTGGGACATCTAGACACCATATGGTGATGAGAGAGAGACTAGTCCTTCAGTTTGGGACATCTGGACACCATGTGGTGATGAGAGACTTGTCCTTCAGTTTGGGACATCTGGACACCATGTGGTGATGAGAGACTAGTCCTTCAGTTTGGGACATCTGGACACCATGTGGTGATGAGAGACTAGTCCTTCAGTTTGGGACATCTGGACACCATGTGGTGATGAGAGAGAGACTAGTCCTTCAGTTTGGGACATCTGGACACCATGTGGTGATGAGAGAGAGACTAGTCCTTCAGTTTGGGACATCTGGACACCATGTGGTGATGAGAGACTAGTCCTTCAGTTTGGGACATCTGGACACCATGTGGTGATGAGAGACTAGTCCTTCAGTTTGGGACATCTGGACACCATGTGGTGATGAGAGACTAGTCCTTCAGTTTGGGACATCTGGACACCATGTGGTGATGAGAGACTAGTCCTTCAGTTTGGGACATCTGGACACCATGTGGTGATGAGAGAGAGACTAGTCCTTCAGTTTGGGACATCTGGACACCATGTGGTGATGAGAGACTAGTCCTTCAGTTTGGGACATCTAGACACCATGTGGTGATGAGAGAGAGACTAGTCCTTCAGTTTGGGACATCTGGACACCATGTGGTGATGAGAGACTAGTCCTTCAGTTTGGGACATCTGGACACCATGTGGTGATGAGAGACTAGTCCTTCAGTTTGGGACATCTGGACACCATGTGGTGATGAGAGACTAGTCCTTCAGTTTGGGACATCTGGACACCATGTGGTGATGAGAGACTAGTCCTTCAGTTTGGGACATCTGGACACCATGTGGTGATGAGAGAGAGACTAGTCCTTCAGTTTGGGACATCTGGACACCATGTGGTGATGAGAGAGAGACTAGTCCTTCAGTTTGGGACATCTGGACACCATGTGGTGATGAGAGACTAGTCCTTCAGTTTGGGACATCTGGACACCATGTGGTGATGAGAGACTAGTCCTTCAGTTTGGGACATCTGGACACCATGTGGTGATGAGAGACTAGTCCTTCAGTTTGGGACATCTGGACACCATGTGGTGATGAGAGACTAGTCCTTCAGTTTGGGACATCTGGACACCATGTGGTGATGAGAGAGAGACTAGTCCTTCAGTTTGGGACATCTGGACACCATGTGGTGATGAGAGAGAGACTAGTCCTTCAGTTTGGGACATCTGGACACCATGTGGTGATGAGAGAGAGACTAGTCCTTCAGTTTGGGACATCTGGACACCATGTGGTGATGAGAGACTAGTCCTTCAGTTTGGGACATCTGGACACCATGTGGTGATGAGAGAGAGACTAGTCCTTCAGTTTGGGACATCTGGACACCATGTGGTGATGAGAGAGAGACTAGTCCTTCAGTTTGGGACATCTAGACACCATGTGGTGATGAGAGAGAGACTAGTCCTTCAGTTTGGGACATCTGGACACCATGTGGTGATGAGAGAGAGACTAGTCCTTCAGTTTGGGACATCTGGACACCATGTGGTGATGAGAGAGAGACTAGTCCTTCAGTTTGGGACATCTGGACACCATGTGGTGATGAGAGACTAGTCCTTCAGTTTGGGACATCTGGACACCATGTGGTGATGAGAGAGAGACTAGTCCTTCAGTTTGGGACATCTAGACACCATGTGGTGATGAGAGAGAGACTAGTCCTTCAGTTTGGGACATCTGGACACCATGTGGTGATGAGAGAGAGACTAGTCCTTCAGTTTGGGACATCTGGACACCATGTGGTGATGAGAGACTAGTCCTTCAGTTTGGGACATCTAGACACCATGTGGTGATGAGAGAGAGACTAGTCCTTCAGTTTGGGACATCTGGACACCATGTGGTGATGAGAGACTAGTCCTTCAGTTTGGGACATCTGGACACCATGTGGTGATGAGAGACTAGTCCTTCAGTTTGGGACATCTGGACACCATGTGGTGATGAGAGAGAGACTAGTCCTTCAGTTTGGGACATCTGGACACCATGTGGTGATGAGAGAGAGACTAGTCCTTCAGTTTGGGACATCTGGACACCATGTGGTGATGAGAGACTAGTCCTTCAGTTTGGGACATCTGGACACCATGTGGTGATGAGAGACTAGTCCTTCAGTTTGGGACATCTGGACACCATGTGGTGATGAGAGACTAGTCCTTCAGTTTGGGACATCTGGACACCATGTGGTGATGAGAGACTAGTCCTTCAGTTTGGGACATCTGGACACCATGTGGTGATGAGAGAGAGACTAGTCCTTCAGTTTGGGACATCTGGACACCATGTGGTGATGAGAGAGAGACTAGTCCTTCAGTTTGGGACATCTGGACACCATGTGGTGATGAGAGAGAGACTAGTCCTTCAGTTTGGGACATCTAGACACCATGTGGTGATGAGAGAGAGACTAGTCCTTCAGTTTGGGACATCTGGACACCATGTGGTGATGAGAGAGAGACTAGTCCTTCAGTTTGGGACATCTGGACACCATGTGGTGATGAGAGAGAGACTAGTCCTTCAGTTTGGGACATCTGGACACCATGTGGTGATGAGAGAGAGACTAGTCCTTCAGTTTGGGACATCTGGACACCATGTGGTGATGAGAGACTAGTCCTTCAGTTTGGGACATCTGGACACCATGTGGTGATGAGAGAGAGACTAGTCCTTCAGTTTGGGACATCTGGACACCATGTGGTGATGAGAGAGAGACTAGTCCTTCAGTTTGGGACATCTGGACACCATGTGGTGATGAGAGACTAGTCCTTCAGTTTGGGACATCTGGACACCATGTGGTGATGAGAGACTAGTCCTTCAGTTTGGGACATCTGGACACCATGTGGTGATGAGAGAGAGACTAGTCCTTCAGTTTGGGACATCTGGATACCATGTGGTGATGAGAGACTAGTCCTTCAGTTTGGGACATCTGGACACCATGTGGTGATGAGAGAGAGACTAGTCCTTCAGTTTGGGACATCTGGACACCATGTGGTGATGAGAGACTAGTCCTTCAGTTTGGGACATCTGGACACCATGTGGTGATGAGAGAGAGACTAGTCCTTCAGTTTGGGACATCTGGACACCATGTGGTGATGAGAGAGAGACTAGTCCTTCAGTTTGGGACATCTGGACACCATGTGGTGATGAGAGACTAGTCCTTCAGTTTGGGACATCTAGACACCATGTGGTGATGAGAGAGAGACTAGTCCTTCAGTTTGGGACATCTGGACACCATGTGGTGATGAGAGACTAGTCCTTCAGTTTGGGACATCTGGACACCATGTGGTGATGAGAGACTAGTCCTTCAGTTTGGGACATCTGGACACCATGTGGTGATGAGAGACTAGTCCTTCAGTTTGGGACATCTGGACACCATGTGGTGATGAGAGAGAGACTAGTCCTTCAGTTTGGGACATCTGGACACCATGTGGTGATGAGAGAGAGACTAGTCCTTCAGTTTGGGACATCTGGACACCATGTGGTGATGAGAGACTAGTCCTTCAGTTTGGGACATCTGGACACCATGTGGTGATGAGAGACTAGTCCTTCAGTTTGGGACATCTGGACACCATGTGGTGATGAGAGACTAGTCCTTCAGTTTGGGACATCTGGACACCATGTGGTGATGAGAGACTAGTCCTTCAGTTTGGGACATCTGGACACCATGTGGTGATGAGAGAGAGACTAGTCCTTCAGTTTGGGACATCTGGACACCATGTGGTGATGAGAGACTAGTCCTTCAGTTTGGGACATCTAGACACCATGTGGTGATGAGAGAGAGACTAGTCCTTCAGTTTGGGACATCTGGACACCATGTGGTGATGAGAGACTAGTCCTTCAGTTTGGGACATCTGGACACCATGTGGTGATGAGAGACTAGTCCTTCAGTTTGGGACATCTGGACACCATGTGGTGATGAGAGACTAGTCCTTCAGTTTGGGACATCTGGACACCATGTGGTGATGAGAGAGAGACTAGTCCTTCAGTTTGGGACATCTGGACACCATGTGGTGATGAGAGAGAGACTAGTCCTTCAGTTTGGGACATCTGGACACCATGTGGTGATGAGAGACTAGTCCTTCAGTTTGGGACATCTGGACACCATGTGGTGATGAGAGACTAGTCCTTCAGTTTGGGACATCTGGACACCATGTGGTGATGAGAGACTAGTCCTTCAGTTTGGGACATCTGGACACCATGTGGTGATGAGAGACTAGTCCTTCAGTTTGGGACATCTGGACACCATGTGGTGATGAGAGAGAGACTAGTCCTTCAGTTTGGGACATCTGGACACCATGTGGTGATGAGAGAGAGACTAGTCCTTCAGTTTGGGACATCTGGACACCATGTGGTGATGAGAGAGAGACTAGTCCTTCAGTTTGGGACATCTGGATACCATGTGGTGATGAGAGACTAGTCCTTCAGTTTGGGACATCTGGACACCATGTGGTGATGAGAGAGAGACTAGTCCTTCAGTTTGGGACATCTGGACACCATGTGGTGATGAGAGACTAGTCCTTCAGTTTGGGACATCTGGACACCATGTGGTGATGAGAGACAGACTAGTCCTTCAGTTTGGGACATCTGGACACCATGTGGTGATGAGAGACTAGTCCTTCAGTTTGGGACATCTGGACACCATGTGGTGATGAGAGACTAGTCCTTCAGTTTGGGACATCTGGACACCATGTGGTGATGAGAGAGAGACTAGTCCTTCAGTTTGGGACATCTAGACACCATGTGGTGATGAGAGAGAGACTAGTCCTTCAGTTTGGGACATCTGGACACCATGTGGTGATGAGAGACTAGTCCTTCAGTTTGGGACATCTGGACACCATGTGGTGATGAGAGACTAGTCCTTCAGTTTGGGACATCTGGACACCATGTGGTGATGAGAGACTAGTCCTTCAGTTTGGGACATCTGGACACCATGTGGTGATGAGAGAGAGACTAGTCCTTCAGTTTGGGACATCTGGACACCATGTGGTGATGAGAGAGAGACTAGTCCTTCAGTTTGGGACATCTGGATACCATGTGGTGATGAGAGAGAGACTAGTCCTTCAGTTTGGGACATCTAGACACCATGTGGTGATGAGAGACTAGTCCTTCAGTTTGGGACATCTGGACACCATGTGGTGATGAGAGAGAGACTAGTCCTTCAGTTTGGGACATCTGGACACCATGTGGTGATGACAGACTAGTCCTTCAGTTTGGGACATCTGGACACCATGTGGTGATGAGAGAGAGACTAGTCCTTCAGTTTGGGACATCTGGACACCATGTGGTGATGAGAGAGAGACTAGTCCTTCAGTTTGGGACATCTGGACACCATGTGGTGATGAGAGAGAGACTAGTCCTTCAGTTTGGGACATCTGGACACCATGTGGTGATGAGAGAGAGACTAGTCCTTCAGTTTGGGACATCTGGACACCATGTGGTGATGAGAGAGAGACTAGTCCTTCAGTTTGGGACATCTGGACACCATGTGGTGATGAGAGAGAGACTAGTCCTTCAGTTTGGGACATCTGGACACCATGTGGTGATGAGAGAGAGACTAGTCCTTCAGTTTGGGACATCTGGACACCATGTGGTGATGAGAGAGAGACTAGTCCTTCAGTTTGGGACATCTGGACACCATGTGGGGATGAGAGACTAGTCCTTCAGTTTGGGACATCTGGACACCATGTGGTGATGAGAGAGAGACTAGTCCTTCAGTTTGGGACATCTGGACACCATGTGGTGATGAGAGAGACTAGTCCTTCAGTTTGGGACATCTGGACACCATGTGGTGATGAGAGAGAGACTAGTCCTTCAGTTTGGGACATCTGGACACCATGTGGTGATGAGAGAGAGACTAGTCCTTCAGTTTGGGACATCTAGACACCATGTGGTGATGAGAGACTAGTCCTTCAGTTTGGGACATCTGGACACCATGTGGTGATGAGAGAGAGACTAGTCCTTCAGTTTGGGACATCTGGACACCATGTGGTGATGAGAGAGAGACTAGTCCTTCAGTTTGGGACATCTGGACACCATGTGGTGATGAGAGAGAGACTAGTCCTTCAGTTTGGGACATCTAGACACCATGTGGTGATGAGAGACTAGTCCTTCAGTTTGGGACATCTGGACACCATGTGGGGATGAGAGACTAGTCCTTCAGTTTGGGACATCTGGACACCATGTGGTGATGAGAGACTAGTCCTTCAGTTTGGGACATCTGGACACCATGTGGTGATGAGAGAGAGACTAGTCCTTCAGTTTGGGACATCTGGACACCATGTGGTGATGAGAGACTAGTCCTTCAGTTTGGGACATCTAGACACCATGTGGTGATGAGAGACTAGTCCTTCAGTTTGGGACATCTGGACACCATGTGGTGATGAGAGACTAGTCCTTCAGTTTGGGACATCTGGACACCATGTGGTGATGAGAGACTAGTCCTTCAGTTTGGGACATCTGGACACCATGTGGTGATGAGAGACTAGTCCTTCAGTTTGGGACATCTGGACACCATGTGGTGATGAGAGAGAGACTAGTCCTTCAGTTTGGGACATCTGGACACCATGTGGTGATGAGAGAGAGACTAGTCCTTCAGTTTGGGACATCTAGACACCATGTGGTGATGAGAGACTAGTCCTTCAGTTTGGGACATCTGGACACCATGTGGTGATGAGAGAGAGACTAGTCCTTCAGTTTGGGACATCTGGACACCATGTGGTGATGAGAGAGAGACTAGTCCTTCAGTTTGGGACATCTGGACACCATGTGGTGATGAGAGACTAGTCCTTCAGTTTGGGACATCTAGACACCATGTGGTGATGAGAGACTAGTCCTTCAGTTTGGGACATCTGGACACCATGTGGTGATGAGAGACTAGTCCTTCAGTTTGGGACATCTGGACACCATGTGGTGATGAGAGACTAGTCCTTCAGTTTGGGACATCTGGACACCATGTGGTGATGAGAGACTAGTCCTTCAGTTTGGGACATCTGGACACCATGTGGTGATGAGAGAGAGACTAGTCCTTCAGTTTGGGACATCTAGACACCATGTGGTGATGAGAGGGAGACTAGTCCTTCAGTTTGGGACATCTGGACACCATGTGGTGATGAGAGAGAGACTAGTCCTTCAGTTTGGGACATCTGGACACCATGTGGTGATGAGAGAGAGACTAGTCCTTCAGTTTGGGACATCTGGACACCATGTGGTGATGAGAGACTAGTCCTTCAGTTTGGGACATCTGGACACCATGTGGTGATGAGAGAGAGACTAGTCCTTCAGTTTGGGACATCTGGACACCATGTGGTGATGAGAGAGAGACTAGTCCTTCAGTTTGGGACATCTGGACACCATGTGGTGATGAGAGAGAGACTAGTCCTTCAGTTTGGGACATCTAGACACCATGTGGTGATGAGAGACTAGTCCTTCAGTTTGGGACATCTGGACACCATGTGGTGATGAGAGAGAGACTAGTCCTTCAGTTTGGGACATCTGGACACCATGTGGTGATGAGAGACTAGTCCTTCAGTTTGAGACATCTAGACACCATGTGGTGATGAGAGAGAGACTAGTCCTTCAGTTTGGGACATCTGGACACCATGTGGTGATGAGAGAGAGACTAGTCCTTCAGTTTGGGACATCTGGACACCATGTGGTGATGAGAGAGAGACTAGTCCTTCAGTTTGGGACATCTGGACACCATGTGGTGATGAGAGACTAGTCCTTCAGTTTGGGACATCTGGACACCATGTGGTGATGAGAGAGAGACTAGTCCTTCAGTTTGGGACATCTGGACACCATGTGGTGATGAGAGAGAGACTAGTCCTTCAGTTTGGGACATCTGGACACCATGTGGTGATGAGAGACTAGTCCTTCAGTTTGGGACATCTGGACACCATGTGGTGATGAGAGACTAGTCCTTCAGTTTGGGACATCTAGACACCATGTGGTGATGAGAGACTAGTCCTTCAGTTTGGGACATCTGGACACCATGTGGTGATGAGAGACAGACTAGTCCTTCAGTTTGGGACATCTGGACACCATGTGGTGATGAGAGACTAGTCCTTCAGTTTGGGACATCTGGACACCATGTGGTGATGAGAGACTAGTCCTTCAGTTTGGGACATCTAGATACCATGTGGTGATGAGAGACTAGTCCTTCAGTTTGGGACATCTGGACACCATGTGGTGATGAGAGACTAGTCCTTCAGTTTGAGACATCTAGACACCATGTGGTGATGAGAGAGAGACTAGTCCTTCAGTTTGGGACATCTGGACACCATGTGGGGATGAGAGAGAGACTAGTCCTTCAGTTTGGGACATCTGGACACCATGTGGTGATGAGAAAGAGACTAGTCCTTCAGTTTGGGACATCTGGACACCATGTGGTGATGAGAGAGAGACTAGTCCTTCAGTTTGGGACATCTGGACACCATGTGGTGATGAGAGAGAGACTAGTCCTTCAGTTTGGGACATCTGGACACCATGTGGTGATGAGAGACTAGTCCTTCAGTTTGGGACATCTGGACACCATGTGGTGATGAGAGAGAGACTAGTCCTTCAGTTTGGGACATCTGGACACCATGTGGTGATGAGAGAGAGACTAGTCCTTCAGTTTGGGACATCTGGACACCATGTGGTGATGAGAGACTAGTCCTTCAGTTTGGGACATCTGGACACCATGTGGTGATGAGAGAGAGACTAGTCCTTCAGTTTGGGACATCTGGACACCATGTGGTGATGAGAGACTAGTCCTTCAGTTTGGGACATCTGGACACCATGTGGTGATGAGAGACTAGTCCTTCAGTTTGGGACATCTGGACACCATGTGGTGATGAGAGAGAGACTAGTCCTTCAGTTTGGGACATCTGGACACCATGTGGTGATGAGAGAGACTAGTCCTTCAGTTTGGGACATCTGGACACCATGTGGTGATGAGAGACTAGTCCTTCAGTTTGGGACATCTGGACACCATGTGGTGATGAGAGAGAGACTAGTCCTTCAGTTTGGGACATCTGGACACCATGTGGTGATGAGAGACTAGTCCTTCAGTTTGGGACATCTGGACACCATGTGGTGATGAGAGACTAGTCCTTCAGTTTGGGACATCTGGACACCATGTGGTGATGAGAGACTAGTCCTTCAGTTTGGGACATCTGGACACCATGTGGTGATGAGAGAGAGACTAGTCCTTCAGTTTGGGACATCTGGACACCATGTGGTGATGAGAGAGAGACTAGTCCTTCAGTTTGGGACATCTGGACACCATGTGGTGATGAGAGACTAGTCCTTCAGTTTGGGACATCTGGACACCATGTGGTGATGAGAGACTAGTCCTTCAGTTTGGGACATCTGGACACCATGTGGTGATGAGAGAGAGACTAGTCCTTCAGTTTGGGACATCTGGACACCATGTGGTGATGAGAGAGAGACTAGTCCTTCAGTTTGGGACATCTGGACACCATGTGGTGATGAGAGAGAGACTAGTCCTTCAGTTTGGGACATCTGGACACCATGTGGTGATGAGAGACTAGTCCTTCAGTTTGGGACATCTAGACACCATGTGGTGATGAGAGAGAGACTAGTCCTTCAGTTTGAGACATCTAGACACCATGTGGTGATGAGAGAGAGACTAGTCCTTCAGTTTGAGACATCTAGACACCATGTGGTGATGAGAGAGAGACTAGTCCTTCAGTTTGGGACATCTGGACACCATGTGGTGATGAGAGAGAGACTAGTCCTTCAGTTTGGGACATCTGGACACCATGTGGTGATGAGAGAGAGACTAGTCCTTCAGTTTGGGACATCTGGACACCATGTGGTGATGAGAGAGAGACTAGTCCTTCAGTTTGGGACATCTGGACACCATGTGGTGATGAGAGGGAGACTAGTCCTTCAGTTTGGGACATCTGGACACCATGTGGTGATGAGAGAGAGACTAGTCCTTCAGTTTGGGACATCTGGACACCATGTGGTGATGAGAGACTAGTCCTTCAGTTTGGGACATCTGGACACCATGTGGTGATGAGAGACTAGTCCTTCAGTTTGGGACATCTGGACACCATGTGGTGATGAGAGAGAGACTAGTCCTTCAGTTTGGGACATCTAGACACCATGTGGTGATGAGAGAGAGACTAGTCCTTCAGTTTGGGACATCTGGACACCATGTGGTGATGAGAGACTAGTCCTTCAGTTTGGGACATCTGGACACCATGTGGTGATGAGAGACTAGTCCTTCAGTTTGGGACATCTGGACACCATGTGGTGATGAGAGACTAGTCCTTCAGTTTGGGACATCTGGACACCATGTGGTGATGAGAGAGAGACTAGTCCTTCAGTTTGGGACATCTGGACACCATGTGGTGATGAGAGAGGGACTAGTCCTTCAGTTTGGGACATCTGGACACCATGTGGTGATGAGAGAGAGACTAGTCCTTCAGTTTGGGACATCTGGACACCATGTGGTGATGAGAGACTAGTCCTTCAGTTTGGGACATCTAGATACCATGTGGTGATGAGAGAGAGACTAGTCCTTCAGTTTGGGACATCTGGACACCATGTGGTGATGAGAGAGAGACTAGTCCTTCAGTTTGGGACATCTGGACACCATGTGGTGATGAGAGACTAGTCCTTCAGTTTGGGACATCTGGACACCATGTGGTGATGAGAGAGAGACTAGTCCTTCAGTTTGGGACATCTGGATACCATGTGGTGATGAGAGAGAGACTAGTCCTTCAGTTTGGGACATCTGGACACCATGTGGTGATGAGAGACTAGTCCTTCAGTTTGGGACATCTGGACACCATGTGGTGATGAGAGAGAGACTAGTCCTTCAGTTTGGGACATCTGGACACCATGTGGTGATGAGAGAGAGACTAGTCCTTCAGTTTGGGACATCTGGACACCATGTGGTGATGAGAGAGAGACTAGTCCTTCAGTTTGGGACATCTGGACACCATGTGGTGATGAGAGAGAGACTAGTCCTTCAGTTTGGGACATCTGGACACC
Source organism: Salvelinus alpinus (assembly GCF_045679555.1). Classification (NCBI taxonomy): domain Eukaryota; kingdom Metazoa; phylum Chordata; class Actinopteri; order Salmoniformes; family Salmonidae; genus Salvelinus; species Salvelinus alpinus. Next base: position 108,005,163 of record NC_092088.1, read on the forward strand.
ATGTGGTGATGAGAGAGAGACTAGTCCTTCAGTTTGGGACATCTGGACACCATGTGGTGATGAGAGAGGGACTAGTCCTTCAGTTTGGGACATCTGGACACCATGTGGTGATGAGAGAGAGACTAGTCCTTCAGTTTGGGACATCTGGACACCATGTGGTGATGAGAGACTAGTCCTTCAGTTTGGGACATCTGGACACCATGTGGTGATGAGAGACTAGTCCTTCAGTTTGGGACATCTGGACACCATGTGGTGATGAGAGAGAGACTAGTCCTTCAGTTTGGGACATCTGGATACCATGTGGTGATGAGAGAGAGACTAGTCCTTCAGTTTGGGACATCTGGACACCATGTGGTGATGAGAGAGGGACTAGTCCTTCAGTTTGGGACATCTGGACACCATGTGGTGATGAGAGAGAGACTAGTCCTTCAGTTTGGGACATCTAGACACCATGTGGTGATGAGAGAGAGACTAGTCCTTCAGTTTGGGACATCTGGACACCATGTGGTGATGAGAGAGAGACTAGTCCTTCAGTTTGGGACATCTTCACATGGAGACTGTCTGGACGGATGTAGGACCCAAGTCCCTCTGATTGTCCTTTTCTTTCTTTTGTTTTTCTGTCGTCACATCAACTAAAATCAACTGAATGACTGGAGCTGGCCGTCCCACATGGACAACGCTACCGGTCAGCGGTCAGAAGCTGGAGAAGGTAGGCTGCCTGCCTCGGGGTTATAGACGAGGTCAGAAGCTGGAGAAGGTAGGCTGCCTGCCTCGGGGTTATAGACGAGGTCAGAAGCTGGAGAAGGTAGGCTGCCTGCCTCGGGGTTATAGACGAGGTCAGAAGCTGGAGAAGGTAGGCTGCCTGCCTCGGGGTTATAGATGAGGTCAGAAGCTGGAGAAGGTAGGCTGCCTGCCTCGGGGTTATAGACGAGGTCAGAAGCTGGAGAAGGTAGGCTGCCTGCCTCGGGGTTATAGACGAGGTCAGAAGCTGGAGAAGGTAGGCTGCCTGCCTCGGGGTTATAGACGAGGTCAGACGCTGGGGAAGGTAGGCTGCCTGCCTCGGGGTTATAGACTAGGTCAGAAGCTGGAGAAGGTAGGCTGCCTGCCTCGGGGTTATAGACGAGGTCAGAAGCTGGGGAAGGTAGGCTGCCTGCCTCGGGGTACACAAACAACACCAGTCCTCTTACCCATACCTACAAGTCATCACTGGTGCTCCCGAGTGGCGCAGCGGTCTAAGGCACTGCATCTCGTTGCAGGAGGCGTCACTACAGTCCCTGTTTCGAATCCAGGCTGTATCCCATCCGGCCGTGATTGGGAGTCCCATAGGGTGGCACACAATTGGCCCAGCGTCGTCCAGGTTTTGCAGGAGGTAGGCCGTTATTGTACATACAAATTTGCTCTGAACTGACTTGCCTAGTTAAATAAAGGTTAAAAGGAAAAGTAAAATGGGGAAAAAAACAGCATCTTGACAGCAATGCAGTAGTTTGTCCACATGGGGGCAGCAACAGATAACCACACTGAACGTGGGAGAGGAGTGTGAATGGCCCACGTGTGAAGGGAACTTGGTTTTTGAGATGCTTGGTGGTGGTTTTGTGTATTTCTGAATATGTGTAGGTATATCTATGTTTAAATGTGTGCTTCTAATAATGGGTTTAAGTCACAATCTATTGAATTAACATGAATAATTTTTTTTGTCAAACTTACATTTTCTCATCAAATCTGTTTGTGTTTCAGACTCAAAGCAGAATACTATTTTGAACCACAAACAAGACTTGATAATATAATCCATCCACAGTCTATAATGACAACCCTTCAACACAACATCCAGAAGAGCCGAGCACTTCCTGTCCTGATATCAGTTTATCACAGAGAACCATACAATTCAGTAGTTATGAATGAAGCTACTCTGACTCATTGTGGGGCTCTCCATATCCACAAGGGCCTTTCATCTAGTCTAGTGTCCTGGTGTGAGGGGCTCTTTCAACCCAGTACCCTAGTAGACTGTAACCCCCCTCAGCCCATCCAGAAGGAAGGCTCATCTCCTCATCTCTGAAGAGACTCTCTGCTAATAACCAGTCATTGTCTGTTGTTGAGATCTGAGCGGGACCAGACAGACGTCTGTCGGTGGAACCCTCCTGACGATGGGCTGATGATGCTCTGAGTACCACTGAAGGTCCTAGAGCGGACTGGAGGTCCTAGAGCGGACTGGAGGTCCTAGAGCGGACTGGAGGTCCTAGAACGGAATGGAGGTCCTAGAGCGGACTGGAGGTCCTAGAGCGGACTGGAGGTCCTAGAGCGGGGTCCTAGAGCGGACTGGAGGTCCTAGAGCGGACTGGAGGTCCTAGAGCGGACTGGAGGTCCTAGAGCGGACCGGAGGTCCTAGAGCGGACAGGAGGTCCTAGAGCGGACCGGAGGTCCTAGAGCGGAACGGAGGTCCTAGAGCGGACTGGAGGTCCTAGAGCGGA
>NC_092088.1:108012627-108025127 GCF_045679555.1 Salvelinus alpinus
GAGTCTGATGATGTTGAGGATGTCCCTCCGTTACCAAGAGTCTGATGATGTTGAGGAGGGCCCTCCGTTACCAAGAGTCTGATGTTGAGGATGGCCCTCCGTTACCAAGAGTCTAATGATGTTGAGGAGGGCCCTCCGTTACCAAGAGTCTGATGATGTTGAGGATGGCCCTCCGTTACCAAGAGTCTGATGATGTTGAGGATGGCCCTCCGTTACCAAGAGTCTAAGGATGTTGAGGAGGGCCCTCCGTTACCAAGAGTCTGATGATGTTGAGGATGTCCCTCCGTTACCAAGAGTCTAATGATGTTGAGGATGGCCCTCCGTTACCAAGAGTCTGATGATGTTGAGGAGGGCCCTCCGTTACCAAGAGTCTGATGATGTTGAGGATGTCCCTCCGTTACCAAGAGTCTAATGATGTTGAGGATGGCCCTCCGTTACCAAGAGTCTGACGATGTTGAGGATGTCCCTCCATTACCAAGAGTCTGATGTTGAGGATGTTCCTCCGTTACCAAGAGTCTGATGATGTTGAGGATGTCCCTCCGTTACCAAGAGTCTGATGATGTTGAGGATGTCCCTCCGTTACCAAGAGTCTGATGTTGAGGATGTCCCTCCGTTACCAAGTGTCTAATGATGTTGAGGATGGCCCTCCGTTACCAAGAGTCTGATGATGTTGAGGATGGCCCTCCATTACCAAGAGTCTGATGATGTTGAGGATGTCCCTCCGTTAACAAGAGTCTGATGATGTTGAGGAGGGCCCTCCATTACCAAGAGTCTGATGATGTTGAGGATGTCCCTCCGTTAACAAGAGTCTGATGATGTTGAGGATGGCACTCCGTTACCAAGAGTCTGATGTTGAGGATGTCCCTCCGTTACCATGGTCTTCATGTGTGTTTGATAACAACCTGTCATCTTTCCCTGTTGGTAGTTGTTTTGCTCATGATTCTAAAGTGACTCATAGAAGACGAGTTATATTTAGAGAAGAGAAGTTATATTAAGCTCCGTGATCAGTGTGAGCCAACACCTTGACATCAACTATGTACCCTTTGACCTATGAGTCGTCTGTTAACGTGGTTTCACATCCTCGTTTAGAGCCGCTGCTGGATTCCACATCATGTCAACTCCCCCACCCTCATCCCCGTGACAACGAACCACTCTCCTCACGGCCAGCAGTGACTTGGCTGTGAGGATATTGGCCCCCAGACAAGCCTCTCACGTAGAGTAGTTGACTTGTGGCCACCCCCCATGATGCCGTGCTGCAACCCCCGACACCCAGCGTGACTTCACTTCCCCTCTGTGGTGTTCTACTGAGGAGGCTCTTCAGGAAGTCGTCACCACTGAAAGAATGTGAGGAGGACCATAAATATTAAATCAGAATACTGTATCTCATTCAATCAGAATACTATATAATACATATACTATACATTGTATTGTATCTCATTCAATCAGAATACTATATAACACATATACTATACATTGTAATGTATCTTATTCAATCAGAATACTATGTAACACATATACTGTAATGTATCTCATTCAATCAGACTACTATATAACTCATATACTGTACAGTGTATTGTACGTCATTGGGGATGATATGGATGAGATCACTTCCATTTCTGGAACCTGGTTTTCAAAGAACTGTGACTGTAAACATGCTGTTGTTGACTAGTGAGACTGTCTGGTTCCTGTTACAGGGTCAATGTGGCCCAGTTGACAGTGAGACTGTCTGGTTCCTGTTACAGGGTCAATGTGGCCCAGTTGACAGTGAGACTGTCTGGTTCCTACTACAGGGTCAATGTGGCCCAGTTGACAGTGAGACTGTCTGGTTCCTACTACAGGGTCAATGTGGCCCAGTTGACAGTGAGACTGTCTGGTTCCTACTACAGGGTCAATGTGGCCCAGTTGACAGTGAGACTGACTGGTTCCTGTTACAGGGTCAATGTGGCCCAGTTGACAGTGAGACTGTCTGGTTCCTACTACAGGGTCAATGTGGCCCAGTTGACAGTGAGACTGTCTGGTTCCTGCTACAGGGTCAATGTGGCCCAGTAGATAGTGAGACTGTCTGGTTCCTGCTACAGGGTCAATGTGGCCCAGTTGATAGTGAGACTGTCTGGTTCCTGCTACAGGGTCAATGTGGCCCAGTTGACAGTGAGACTGTCTGGTTCCTACTACAGGGTCAATGTGGCCCAGTTGACAGTGAGACTGTCTGGTTCCTGTTACAGGGTCAATGTGGCCCAGTAGATAGTGAGACTGTCTGGTTCCTGTTACAGGGTCAATGTGGCCCAGTAGATAGTGAGACTGTCTGGTTCCTGTTACAGGGTCAATGTGGCCCAGTAGATAGTGAGACTGTCTGGTTCCTGTTACAGGGTCAATGTGGCCCAGTAGATAGTGAGACTGTCTGGTTCCTGTTACAGGGTCAATGTGGCCCAGTAGATAGTGAGACTGTCTGGTTCCTGTTACAGGGTCAATGTGGCCCAGTAGATAGTGAGACTGTCTGGTTCCTGTTACAGGGTCAATGTGGCCCAGTAGATAGTGAGACTGATACAGCTGTAACTTTTGGTTCCTGCTACAGGGTCAATGTGGCCCAGGTGACAGTGAGACTGATACAGCTGTAACTTCTGGTTCCTGCTACAGGGTCAATGTGGCCCAGTTGATAGTGAGACTGATACAGCTGTAACTTCTGGTTCCTGTTACAGGGTCAATGTGGCCCAGTAGATAGTGAGACTGATACAGCTGTAACTTCTGGTTCCTGTTACAGGGTCAATGTGGCCCAGTTGACAGTGAGACTGTCTGGTTCCTGTTACAGGGTCAATGTGGCCCAGTTGATAGTGAGACTGATACAGCTGTAACTTCTGGTTCCTGTTACACGGTCAATGTGGCCCAGTTGACAGTGAGACTGTCTGGTTCTTACTACAGGGTCAATGTGGCCCAGTTGATAGTGAGACTGTCTGGTTCCTGTTACAGGGTCAATGTGGCCCAGTTGACAGTGAGACTGATACAGCTGTAACTTCTGGTTCCTGTTACAGGGTCAATGTGGCCCAGTTGATAGTGAGACTGGTACAGCTGTAACTTCTGGTTCCTGTTACAGGGTCAATGTGGCCCAGTTGACAGTGAGACTGTCTGGTTCCTGCTACAGGGTCAATGTGGCCCAGTTGACAGTGAGACTGGTACAGCTGTAACTTCTGGTTCCTGTTACAGGGTCAATGTGGCCCAGTTGATAGTGAGACTGGTACAGCTGTAACTTCTGGTTCCTGTTACAGGGTCAATGTGGCCCAGTTGACAGTGAGACTGGTACAGCTGTAACTTCTGGTTCTTGCTACAGGGTCAATGTGGCCCAGTTGACAGTGAGACTGTCTGGTTCCTACTACAGGGTCAATGTGGCCCAGTTGACAGTGAGACTGGTACAGCTGTAACTTCTGGTTCCTGCTACAGATCATTCTGTTTACTATGCTCAAGTCATGCTTACTGTCTAAGAAGTAAGGGAAAATTCCCCGCTCCTTCCCCATCAGAATCCTGAGAAAGCAGTCCTTAGTCATATCTATTCTTATATTAACCCTGTGAGACCCAATGTTGCAGGAATGTACCATCTCCTGAATTGTATTCTGTACAGGTCCTAACCTGAAACATCACATCAACCACTACATAATGCATCTCCTTCGACCCAGATGTATCTCTAGTGTGTGTTCTGTGTCAGTATGATTGTTGTGGCGTCACCAGCCTGTTAAACATCATAAACCTGTCCTCTACTTCTTCTGTGTCAGTATGATTGTTCTGTGTCAGTATGATTGTTCTGTGTCAGTATGATTGTTCTGTGTCAGTATGATTGTTCTGTGTCAGTATGATTGTTCTGTGTCAGTATGATTGTTCTGTGTCAGTATGATTGTTGTGTGTCAGTATGATTGTTCTGTGTCAGTATGATTGTTGTGTGTCAGTATGATTGTTCTGTGTCAGTATGATTGTTCTGTGTCAGTATGATTGTTCTGTGTCAGTATGATTGTTGTGTGTCAGTATGATTGTTCTGTGTCAGTATGATTGTTGTGTGTCAGTATGATTGTTGTGTGTCAGTATGATTGTTCTGAGTCACTATGATTGTTCTGTGTCACTATGATTGTTCTGTGTCACTATGACTGTTCTGTGTCAGTATGATTGTTCTGTGTCAGTATGATTGTTCTGTGTCAGTATGATTGTTGTGTGTCAGTATGATTGTTCTGTGTCAGTATGATTGTTGTGTGTCAGTATGATTGTTCTGTGTCAGTATGATTGTTCTGTGTCAGTATGATTGTTCTGTGTCAGTATGATTGTTCTGTGTCAGTATGATTGTTGTGGCGTCAGTATGATTGTTCTGTGTCAGTATGATTGTTCTGTGTCAGTATGATTGTTCTGTGTCAGTATGATTGTTGTGTGTCAGTATGATTGTTCTGTGTCAGTATGATTGTTGTGTGTCAGTATGATTGTTCTGTGTCAGTATGATTGTTCTGTGTCAGTATGATTGTTCTGTGTCAGTATGATTGTTCTGTGTCAGTATGATTGTTGTGGCGTCAGTATGATTGTTCTGTGTCAGTATGATTGTTCTGTGTCAGTATGATTGTTCTGTGTCAGTATGATTGTTCTGTGTCAGTATGATTGTTCTGTGTCAGTATGATTGTTGTGGCGTCAGTATGATTGTTCTGTGTCAGTATGATTGTTCTGTGTCAGTATGATTGTTCTGTGTCAGTATGATTGTTGTGGCGTCAGTATGATTGTTCTGTGTCAGTATGATTGTTCTGTGTCAGTATGATTGTTCTGTGTCAGTATGATTGTTGTGGCGTCAGTATGATTGTTGTGGCGTCAGTAGTCTCTGAAACAGAAACCTGTCCACCTGTGAGACCACTCTGGTCACCTACACAATAATATGTTGTCAGGCCTTCATACAAGTACATTGCTTGAAACATATTTTTCTGTGTTGTCTAAGATATAGTGGTTAGGTAGAAAAAAAGAAATGGTGATGATTTAATTAACACATTTATTTGCAGACAACTACTAAACCATAAAGTTATAAAGTTATTGAAGAGCAACTTTTAATTACTGAACACATTGTAAATGAAAATGATACGGAATGCAGCAACAGTGATAGACAATTTATACATCGTATTATAACAAAGCACCTTTCCGTCGATTTCTTTGGTTTCGCTAACGATTTCCAGATCGTAAGGAATTACTGTCTCTACCACATTTCTTTCCAATTCAGTCATGTTTCTTCAATAAAGTCAAGTATGCCACTGTAGACCTACTGGCCTTGGAGTCGTGGAAGAACTTATAAAAGTTCATTATTCAGCGATATCACATTGTTCTATAAATAAAGAATCATCTCCTCTATCCACACAACATAGGAAATGTCACTCTCCAACACATCCACCATGCTGACCCTCAACACGGGGCCCTCAGGGGTCTACAACACATCCACCACGCTGACCCTCAACACGGGGCCCTCAGGGGTCTACAATACATCCACCACGCTGACCCTCAACACGGGGCCCTCAGGGGTCTACACATCCACCATGCTGACCCTCAACACGGGGCCCTCAGGGGTCTACAACACATCCACCACGCTGACCCTCAACACGGGGCCCTCAGGGGTCTACACATCCACCACGCTGACCCTCAACACGGGGCCCTCAGGGGTCTACACATCCACCATGCTGACCCTCAACACGGGGCCCTCAGGGGTCTACACATCCACCATGCTGACCCTCAACACGGGGCCCTCAGGGGTCTACAACACATCCACCACGCTGACCCTCAACACGGGGCCCTCAGGGGTCTACACATCCACCATGCTGACCCTCAACACGGGGCCCTCAGGGGTCTACAACACATCCACCATGCTGACCCTCAACACGGGGCCCTCAGGGGTCTACAACACATCCACCATGCTGACCCTCAACACGGGGCCCTCAGGGGTCTACAACACATCCACCACGCTGACCCTCAACACGGGGCCCTCAGGGGTCTACACATCCACCATGCTGACCCTCAACACGGGGCCCTCAGGGGTCTACACATCCACCATGCTGACCCTCAACACGGGGCCCTCAGGGGTCTACAACACATCCACCATGCTGACCCTCAACACGGGGCCCTCAGGGGTCTACAACACATCCACCATGCTGACCCTCAACACGGGGCCCTCAGGGGTCTACAACACATCCACCATGCTGACCCTCAACACGGGGCCCTCAGGGGTCTACAACACATCCACCACGCTGACCCTCAACACGGGGCCCTCAGGGGTCTACAACACATCCACCATGCTGACCCTCAACACGGGGCCCTCAGGGGTCTACAACACATCCACCATGCTGACCCTCAACACGGGGCCCTCAGGGGTCTACAACACATCCACCATGCTGACCCTCAACACGGGGCCCTCAGGGGTCTACAACACATCCACCACGCTGACCCTCAACACGGGGCCCTCAGGGGTCTACACATCCACCATGCTGACCCTCAACACGGGGCCCTCAGGGGTCTACACATCCACCATGCTGACCCTCAACACGGGGCCCTCAGGGGTCTACAACACATCCACCATGCTGACCCTCAACACGGGGCCCTCAGGGGTCTACACATCCACCATGCTGACCCTCAACACGGGGCCCTCAGGGGTCTACAACACATCCACCATGCTGACCCTCAACACGGGGCCCTCAGGGGTCTACAACACATCCACCATGCTGACCCTCAACACGGGGCCCTCAGGGGTCTACAACACATCCACCATGCTGACCCTCAACACGGGGCCCTCAGGGGTCTACAACACATCCACCATGCTGACCCTCAACACGGGGCCCTCAGGGGTCTACAACACATCCACCACGCTGACCCTCAACACGGGGCCCTCAGGGGTCTACACATCCACCATGCTGACCCTCAACACGGGGCCCTCAGGGGTCTACACATCCACCATGCTGACCCTCAACACGGGGCCCTCAGGGGTCTACAACACATCCACCATGCTGACCCTCAACACGGGGCCCTCAGGGGTCTACAACACATCCACCATGCTGACCCTCAACACGGGGCCCTCAGGGGTCTACAACACATCCACCATGCTGACCCTCAACACGGGGCCCTCAGGGGTCTACAACACATCCACCACGCTGACCCTCAACACGGGGCCCTCAGGGGTCTACAACACATCCACCATGCTGACCCTCAACACGGGGCCCTCAGGGGTCTACAACACATCCACCATGCTGACCCTCAACACGGGGCCCTCAGGGGTCTACAACACATCCACCATGCTGACCCTCAACACGGGGCCCTCAGGGGTCTACAACACATCCACCACGCTGACCCTCAACACGGGGCCCTCAGGGGTCTACACATCCACCATGCTGACCCTCAACACGGGGCCCTCAGGGGTCTACACATCCACCATGCTGACCCTCAACACGGGGCCCTCAGGGGTCTACAACACATCCACCATGCTGACCCTCAACACGGGGCCCTCAGGGGTCTACACATCCACCATGCTGACCCTCAACACGGGGCCCTCAGGGGTCTACAACACATCCACCATGCTGACCCTCAACACGGGGCCCTCAGGGGTCTACAACACATCCACCATGCTGACCCTCAACACGGGGCCCTCAGGGGTCTACAACACATCCACCATGCTGACCCTCAACACGGGGCCCTCAGGGGTCTACAACACATCCACCACGCTGACCCTCAACACAGGGCCCTCAGGGGTCTACAACACATCCACCACGCTGACCCTCAACACGGGGCCCTCAGGGGTCTACAACACATCCACCACGCTGACCCTCAACACGGGGCCCTCAGGGGTCTACAACACATCCACCACGCTGACCCTCAACACGGGGCCCTAAGGGGTCTACACATCCACCACACTGACCCTCAACACGGGGCCCTCAGGGGTCTACAACACATCCACCACGCTGACCCTCAACACGGGGCCCTCAGGGGTCTACAACACATCCACCACGCTGACCCTCAACACGGGGCCCTCAGGGGTCTACAACACATCCACCACGCTGACCCTCAACACGGGGCCCTCAGTGGACTACAACACATCCACCACGCTGACCCTCAACACGGGGCCCTCAGTGGACTACAACACATCCACCACGCTGACCCTCAACACGGGGCCCTCAGGGGTCTACAACACATCCACCATGCTGACCCTCAACACGGGGCCCTCAGGGGTCTACAACACATCCACCATGCTGACCCTCAACACGGGGCCCTCAGGGGTCTACAATACATCCACCACGCTGACCCTCAACACGGGGCCCTCAGGGGTCTACAACACATCCACCATGCTGACCCTCAACACGGGGCCCTCAGGGGTCTCCAACACATCCACCACGCTGACCCTCAACACGGGGCCCTCAGGGGTCTACAACACATCCACCATGCTGACCCTCAACACGGGGCCCTCAGGGGTCTACAACACATCCACCATGCTGACCCTCAACACGGGGCCCTCAGGGGTCTACAATACATCCACCACGCTGACCCTCAACACGGGGCCCTCAGGGGTCTACAACACATCCACCGTGCTGACCCTCAACACGGGGCCCTCAGGGGTCTACAACACATCCACCGTGCTGACCCTCAACACGGGGCCCTCAGGGGTCTACAACACATCCACCGTGCTGACCTTCAACACAGGGCCCTCGGGGGTCTACAACACTTCCAGGTCAGAAACAGTCTGTTTTTAAGCCTGGATTCCTCGCACCTTGATATTATTGTTGGATCTGATTTGAATAGATAACATTTCGTTGGTGATAATAAATAGATAAGCCGATAGTCAATAAAATTCAATCAATCAAATGTATTTATAAAGCCCTTCTTACATCAGCTGATGTCACAAAGTGCTGTACAGAAACCCAGCCTAAAACCCCAAACAGCAAGCAATGCCGGTGTAGAAGCACGGTGGCTAGGAAAAACTCCCTAGAAAGGCCAAAACCTAGGAAGAAACCTAGAGAGGAACCAGGCAATGTCCTCTTCTGGTTTCCCAGATTTTTCATAGTGTTCTATTGTTTGAAATACTTGTCTTATATTATCTCCAATGTAACGTCCATGTAAAAAAAAACTATCTGTTCAGGATGAATAATATAATAATTTAAATGATATGTGCTATTTCTTTTGCTAGGGTTTTTGCATCACAACACTGAAGTGTAAAGGACCTCCACATTTTAGATAGACTGGATCGTTATACCTACCACCTGGGTCCACCTGGGTCCACTTGGGTCTACCTGGGTCCACCTGGGTCCACCTGGGTCCACCTGGGTCCACCTGGGTCTACCTGGGTCCACCTGGGTACTGTTACAGTAATGAAACCAGACCTGAGTACCTGATAGGAGGGGTTAAAATATACTAATAGTAGATCAAATAAGGTTTCATATACCTCAACTGGTATGCCATCCAGCCCTGAAGTTTCCCCTGGCCTAAAGGCTTTCATTCCATCAATACATTCCTCCTCTGCAATTTGCCATCATACAAGTCTTTCTGTACAGCTGTTAATGTTACACCACTATGAGGAAAAAATTCCTTCCAATTAACTTCAGTTAGTGGAAATGGAGGAGACTGAAAAGAGAACATATAACTTAAAATATGTTGCTTCCTCTTTCAAAGTATCGTTTGGTGAATCATGGATCACTCTGTAATTTGTAACAAGTTTCTGTAAATTATTTCTGGTCGCTGTATGGTACAGTTTGTATTGCCGTCAATCTGAACTGTTAGTTCTTCTATTTCATTTGTTAATATGAACTCTTTTAACCAAAGTAGCTCTTACCAGTAGCTCTTATCAGTAGCACTTACCAGTAGCTCTTATCAGTAGCTCTTACCAGTACCTCTTACCAGTAGCTATTACCAGTAGCTCTTATCATTAGCTCTTATCAGTACCTCTTACCAGTAGCTCTTATCAGTAGCTCTAATCAGTACCTCTTATCAGTAGCTCTAATCGGTACCTCTTATCAGTAGCTCTTACCAGTAGCTCTTATCAGTAGCTCTTACCAGTAGCTCTTATCAGTAGCTCTTATCAGTAGCTCTTACCAGTAGCTCTTACCAGTAGCTCTTATCAGTAGCTCTTACCAGTAGCTCTAATCAGTAGCTCTTATCAGTAGCTCTTACCAGTAGCTCTTACCAGTAGCTCTTATCCATTTAGAATGTTTTATATATTGTATTTAACTAGGCAAGTCAGTTAAGAACAAATTCTTATTTCAATGACGGCCTACCGAGGAACAGTGGGTTAACTGGCTTGTTCAGGGGGCAGAACGACAGATTTTGACCTTGTCAGCTCAGGGATTCAATCTTGCAACCTTTCAGTTACTAGTCCAACCCTCTAACCACTAGGCTACCTGCCGGCCCTCTAACCACTAGGCTACCTGCCGCCCCTCTAACCACTAGGCTACCTGCCGCCCCTCTAACCACTAGGCTACCTGCCGCCCCTCTAACCACTAGGCTACCTGCCGCCCCTCTAACCACTAGGCTACCTGCCGCCCCTCTAACCACTAGGCTACCTGCCGCCCCTCTAACCACTAGGCTACCTGCCGGCCCTCTAACCACTAGGCTACCTGCCGCCCCTCTAACCACTAGGCTACCTGCCGCCCCTCTAACCACTAGGCTACCTGCCGCCCCTCTAACCACTAGGCTACCTGCCGGCCCTCTAACCACTAGGCTACCTGCCGGCCCTCTAACCACTAGGCTACCTGCCGCCCCTCTAACCACTAGGCTACCTGCCTCTAACCACTAGGCTACCTGCCGCCCCTCTAACCACTAGGCTACCTGCCGCCCCTCTAACCACTAGGCTACCTGAAGCCCCTCCAACCACTAGGCTACCTGTCGCCCCTCCAACCTCTAGGCTACCTGCCGCCCCTCTAACCACTAGGCTACCTGCCTCCCCACTCTAACCACTAGGCTACCTGCCTCCCCCCTCTAACCACTAGGCTCCCTGCCTCCCCCCTCTAACCACTAGGCTACCTGCCTCCCCCCTCTAACCACTAGGCTACCTGCCGCCCCTCTAACCACTAGGCTACCTGCCGCCCCTCCACTCTAACCACTAGGCTACCTGCCGCCCCCCCTCTAACCACTAGGCTACCTGAAGCCCCTCTAACCACTAGGCTACCTGCCGCCCTCTCTAACCACTAGGCTACCTGCCGGCCCTCTAACCACTAGGCTACCTGCCGCCCCTCTAACCACTAGGCTACCTGAAGCCCCTCTAACCACTAGGCTACCTGCCGCCCCTCTAACCACTAGGCTACCTGCCGGCCCTCTAACCACTAGGCTACCTGCCGCCCCTCTAACCACTAGGCTACCTGCCGCCCCTCTAACCACTAGGCTACCTAAAGCCCCTCTAACCACTAGGCTACCTAAAGCCCCTCTAACCACTAGGCAACCTGCCGCCCCTCTAACCACTAGGCTACCTGCCGCCCCTCCACTCTAACCACGAGGCTACCTGCCGCCCCTCCACTCTAAAACCACTAGGCTACCTGCCGCCCCTCTAACCACTAGGCTACCTGAAGCCCCTCTAACCACTAGGCTACCTGCCGCCCCTCTAACCACTAGGCTACCTGCCGCCCCTCTAACCACTAGGCTACCTGCCGCCCCTCTAACCACTAGGCTACCTGTCCCCCCTCTAACCACTAGGCTACCTGCCGCCCCTCTAACCACTAGGCTACCTGCCGCCCCTCTAACCACTAGGCTACCTGCCGCCCCTCTAACCACTAGGCTACCTGCCGCCCCTCTAACCACTAGGCTACCTGCCACCCCCTCTAACCACTAGGCTACCTGCCATCCCTCTAACCACTAGGCTACCTGCCACCCCCTCTAACCACTAGGCTACCTGCCGCCCCTCTAACCACTAGGCTACCTGCCTCCCCCTCTAACCACTAGGCTACCTAAAGCCCCTCTAACCACTAGGCTACCTAAAGCCCCTCTCACCACTAGGCTACCTGCCGCCCCTCTAACCACTAGGCTACCTGCCGCCCCTCTAACCACTAGGCTACCTGCCGCCCCTCCCCTCTAACCACTAGGCTACCTGCCGCCCCTCTAACCACTAGGCTACCTGCCGCCCCTCTAACCACTAGGCTACCTGCTGCCCCTCCACTCTAACCACTAGGCTACCTGCCGCCCCTCCACTCTAACCACTAGGCTACCTGCCGCCCCGCCCCTCGACTCTAACCACTAGGCTACCTGCCGCCCCCTCTAACCACTAGGCTACCTAAAGCCCCTCTAACCACTAGGCTACCTAAAGCCCCTCTAACCACTAGGCTACCTGCCGCCCCTCTAACCACTAGGCTACCTGAAGCCCCTCTAACCACTAGGCTACCTGCCGCCCCCTCTAACCACTAGGCTACCTAAAGCCCCTCTAACCACTAGGCTACCTAAAGCCCCTCTAACCACTAGGCTACCTGCCGCCCCTCTAACCACTAGGCTACCTGAAGCCCCTCTAACCACTAGGCTACCTGCCGCCCCTCTAACCACTAGGC